>NW_022436958.1:19448237-19673756 GCF_009761245.1 Sapajus apella
TGTATATATATATATATACAAACATCTGTATATATATTAAATACATCTTTTTCAGGACCTTCTAGATCAAACAGACAGAAATAGTTTATAACCGATAGAAGATTCAAACATCGTTAATACATTCTAAGCCTTCTACTTAAGAAGCAGAAAATACATATTGTTTTCAAGGTAATACAGATGGCTTAACAAGTTGAATATAAAATAGGCTACATAGGAATTTCAACTTAATTTTTAAAAATCAATATCATATAGACTCTGTTATCTGACAACAATTAAATTAGAAACTAGTAAGTAGAAAATACACCACATATACTATAAAATATAAGCTTCACAAAATCAGAGAATTTTCATATTTATTTTTCACTGATGTACCCCAAGGGCTAGAAGAGTTGACACATAGTAAATATTCACTATTTTAGAAATGAATAAGGAAATAATTATTTCATTAAAACTTGTATCTAGAAAATTAAACACATGCTCCAATCACTCATAAGCACCCCATATATATATATGCATTAATCATGTGTTCTTATTTTCTGTATTTCTGATGATTTCATGTTTTGGACCTTGCTGGCTCTGAGAACTTACTCTTCCCAAGGCTACCAGATTCCTGAGAGTACTAAAGAACTTGCATGGGAGTGCAACTTTCTTGTGCAAATCAACCAGTCCGAAGTCCATACTCCTAATCACCTCCCTTATGAGCTCTTATACTCAGGGCCTCTAGTTCTCTGCCCTAATTACCTCAGAACCAGGTACCATTCAACCTGAAAACAAAACAAGTGTGCCATGCCTCCGAGTCCTTTTGGGAGCTGTGAGTAACAAACTATTGCTTCAATGACAGGCTGGTATCACCATACCTGAATAATAATAATACCTACATTTTAAAACAACAACACATATGTATAAATAGTTGTATATAACTACATGTGAACTTACACATAAGTTTTCATTGATGTCGCAAACTCTAATCCATTATCACATTATTATTGTATTGTTCTGTTCTTGTATGGCTATAAAGAAACACCTGAGACTGGGTAATTTATAAAGAAAAGTGGTTTAATTGGCTCATGGTTCTGCAGGCTGCACAGGCAGCATAGCAGCTTCTGCTTCTGGAGAGGCTTCAGGAAGCTTCCAATCACAGTGGGAGATGAAGGGGTAACAGCACTTCCCATGGCTGAAGAGGGAGGAAGAGAAAATGGGCAGTTGCTACACACTTTTAAACAACCAAATCTCACAAGAACTCACTCACTATCACGAGAATAGCACCAAGGTAATGGTGCTAAACCATTCATGAGAGACTGCCTTCACCATCCAATCACCTCCCATCAGGCCCCACTTCCAATAATGACAATTTGATATGAGATTTGATAGAAGCACAGATTTTCATGTCTGTCATTCACGTTGGGAAGTTTTCAGCAATTATTACTTCAAATATTTCTTCTGCTCTGTTCTCTCTGTTTTCCCCTTCTGATTTCCTAATGTACATGTGTTACACCTTTTGAAGTTGTCCCACAGTGTTTTGAGAGTCTGTTTATATTTATTTATTTTTTCCTCTTTTTATTTCAGTTTCAGAAATTTCTATTGCCATATCTTAAATTTCTCTGATTCTTTCTTCAGTCATGTTCAGTCTACTTATGAGCTCGTCAAAGGCATCCATCATTTCTGTTACAGTGTTTTTATTTCTAGCACTTCCTTTTGATTATTTCATAGAGTTTTCATCTCCCTGTTGATATTACCCATCTATTCTTGAATGTTTTCTGTTTTTAACAGAGTTCTTAACATAGAATCAAAATTATTTTAAATTATCTGCCAACTAATTCCAAAATCACCGTCACATGTGATTGTGATTCTTATTTTTGTTTCGTAGCTTTAGGCTATGTTTTGTCTTATCTTGTAGGATGATTTCTAGTATTTTATGAAGGTGGACATGGTATATTTGGTAAAAGGAACTGAGAGATATTAGCTTTGACTGTAAGATTTTCTGTTAATCTGAGAGTTGAGCTGTGAGCAAAAGTTGCCACAATTACAGGTGTCAAGATTCTGTAATTTCCCTTATGGCTGTTGTTTTACCCTCCTTTGTTGTATTTTGGTTCCCTAAAGATTCCTTCTTAAACAGAAAATTATAAATATAGCACATCTATAGTATGTGGACACCTTCAGTTCCTGTCTCTTCAGGGACAAGATTTAATATAAAATGGTTGTTGATAACATACTTACAGTCTCTTCATCTGTTCTTCTGCTCTGAGGTGAGTTTGCCCAAGCAAAGGTCAAGTTTGAAGTCCCTAAGCATTTTTCATGCTTTGAAAAGGGAGATATTGAAGTTATATTTTCCTTGTCCTCTTCAAATAGGATCTCCAAATATAACCATGTCACAAAATATTCCAGAGTATAACTAATTTGGAGAATTAAAGATGGCCTTGCTTTCCTGAAACTGCACTAAAATTAAGACAATTTTAATGCATTTTCAAAGACTGAGCACATTATTTTTGGCAACATTATTTCTTCCCTGGGACATTCAGAAAATATGTAAACTCTCAATGTTCTGCTGAAAACATGCAATAATTATTCTGTAAATGTTCCCAACAGTATATATATATAGAAGTCTGGTACTAAGCCTTGGTCAGAAAAATAAAGTGTAGATGCACTAGATAGTGATTATAATATCCCTTTTAAAATATACTATTTAAATAGTAAAGAATTTCAGAGAAATTCTCTACTATTAATAGCTTGATTACATTCTTTGGGATGTATAAATGAATGTTTTGTATTTGGTTTAAATGGTGTTCCAGCCTGTCTTTAGCTGTGTGATACATAGGAAAAAAATGACTGCTCTGTAGTTTTGTGCTTGGGTTTCCTGGAAACTGATCTACCTCATACTGATCTGAGCATTTCACAATCTGAATGTGAAGCAAGTCCTATTTGGCCGAAAAGGATCCTGAAAGGCTGAAGCTGTAAGTTTGAGACTACCTTGTGATTTTCTTCTCCTTGTTTCTCCTGTTGAGTAAATACTTTACCTTCCTTGAAGGCTTTATTCAGTCTTATTCTGTGGAGTCCTGTGAATTCTTCCAGTTAACTGATCCAGAGTAACCGATGCAGGTACAAATAAAATATGTAAAATATCACCCTATTTATTAAGACACTTTAAAAAAAATGTCTAAGTCTCTACCTCATTTTACAGATAGAGAAAATAAAGTAGATAAGTAACACAATTTTTACCATATTGTAGAGTAAATTCTAAATTACTGTAATTTTTTAAATTATATAGGGGAATGGTTATTGAAATAATAATCACAAGAATTGGGTTTTCAACAAAGATCAAAAAAGACAAAAAAGAGAATTATATCATGGTAAATAGTTCAATTCAACAAGAAGGTCTAACTATCCTAAATATATGCACCAAACACAAGAGCACCCAGATTCATAAAGCAATTTCTCTGAGACCTTCAAAGAGACCACAATAATAGTGGGAGAAGCTATTCAGGACCTGAGCTCAGCACTGGATCAAATAGACTTATAGACATCTACAGAACTCTGTGCCCAAATGCAACAGAATACACACTCTTACTGCCACATGGCAAATACTCTAAAATTTATCATATAATTGGAAGTAAAACACTCCTTAGCAAATGCAAAAGAACTGAAATCATAACAGTCTTTTTCACCACAACACAATCAAATTAGAAATCAAGGCAAAGAAATTTACTCAAAACAATACAATAACATGGAAATTGAATAATCTGTTCATCAATGACTTTTGGGTAAATAATGAAATTAAAGCAAAAATTAAGAATTTGTTTGAAATTAATGAGAACAAAGATACAACATACTGGAATCTCTGGGACACAGCTAAGGCAGGGTTAAGAGGAAAATTTATAGCACTAAATGCCTACATCAGAAAGTGAGAAAAATCTCAAGTTAATAACCTAGCATCACAACTGAAAGAACTAAAAAACCAAGAACAAACCAATCCCAAAACTAGCAGAAGACAAGAAATAACCAAAATCAGAGCTGAACTGAAGGCTATAGAGGCAGGAAAAACTATTTAAAAGATCAATTAATTCAGGAGCTGGTTTTTTGAAAAAATTAACAAAATAGACCAATAGCTAGACTAATACAGAAGGAAAGATAGACAATTAAAATAAACACAATCAGAAATAATAAAGGGGATATTACCACTGACCACATAGACACACAAACAACCATCAGAGAATATTACAAACACCCCTATGCATATAAACTAGAAAGTCTAGAAGAAGTGATAAATTCTGGGACACATACACCCTCCCAAGACTGAAGTAAGAAGAAATTGAATCCCTGAAAAGTCCAATAAGAAGCTCTGAAATTGAGGCAGTAATAAATACCCTACCAACCAAAAAGAACCAAGGACTAGATAGATTCACAGCTGAATTCTACCAGATGTACAAAGAAGAGCTGGTACCATTCCTACAGAAATGATTCCAAAACAATTGAGAAGAAGGAACTCTTCCCTGACTAATTATATGAGGCCAGCATCATCCTGATACCAAAACCTGGCAGGGATACAACAGAAAAGAAAACTGCAGGCCATTATCCATGATGAAACTCAATACAAAAGTCTTCAACAAAATACTGGTAAACCTTATCCACCACGATCAAGTAGGTTTTATCTCCAGTATGCAAGGTTGGTTCAACATATGCAAATCAATAAATGGGATTCATGATGTAAAGACAGCTAAAGACTAAAACCACATGATTATCTCAATAGATATAGAAAAATAAAATTCAACATCTCTTCATGATAAAAACTCTCAGTAAACTAAGAATTGAAAATAATAAAAGCCATATATGATCAACATACAGCCAATATCATACAGAATAGAAAAAAACTGAAAGCATTTCCCTAGAAAACTGGGACAAAACAAGGATGCCATCTCTTACAACTCCTATTCAACATAGTTTTGGAAGTCCTGGTCAGGGCACTCAAGCAAGAGAAAGAAATAAAGGACATCCAGATAGAAAGGAGGGAATTAAAATTATCCCTATTTGCAGATGACATGAACCTATATCTAGAAAACCCTATAGTCTCCACCTAAAAGCTCCTAATGTTGATAAACAATTTCAGCAGTTTCAGAATACAAAATTAATGTGCAAAAATCACTAGCATTTCTATACACCAGCAACAGTCAAGTCAAAGATCAAATCAGGAATGAGCTCCCATTCACAATTGCCAAAAAAAGAATAAAATACCTAGGAATATAGCTAACAAGGAAGGTGAAATATCTTTACAAGGAAAACTATAAAACACTGCTCAAAGAAATTAGAGATGATCCAAACAAATGGAAAAACGTTCCATGCTCATGGACAGGAAGAATCAGTGTCATATAAATAGATATACTACTGAAAGCAATTTATAGGTTCAGTGCTATTCCTATTAGATTACCACTGACATTTTTCACAGAACTAGAGAAAACTATTTTTAAATTCCTAGGGAAACAAAAAGAGCCTGAATATCCAATGCAATCCTAAGTAAAAAGAACACAGCTGGCGGCAACATGCTACCTGACTTCAAACTATACCAAAGGGCTGCAGTAACCAAAACAGCATGGTACTGGCACAAGAACATACACATGAACCAATGGAACAAAATAGAGAACCCAGAAGTAACACTGCACACCAACAACTATCTGATGTTGACAAATCTGGCAAAAACAAACAGTGGAAAAAGAATTTCCTATTTAATAAATGGTGCTGGGATAACAGACACTTTTCCAAAGAAAACACATGTGGCCAACAAACATATGAAAAAAAAGCTCAATATCACTGATCATTAGAGAAATGCAAATCAAAACCACAATGAGATACCATCTAACACCAGTCAGAATGGTTATTACTAAAAAGTCAAAAAATAACAGCTGCTGGTAAGGTTGTAGAGAAAAAGGAACACTTATGCAGTGTTGGTGGGAGTGTAAATTAGTTCAATCATTGTGGAAAACAGTGTGGCAATTCCTTAAAGACCTAAACAAATAAATACTATTTGACCCAGAAATCCCATTACTGGTTATATACCCAAAGGAATAGAAATCACTTTATTATAAAGACACATGCATGTGTTTGTTTGTTGCAGCACTATTCACAATAACACAGACATACAATCAATGTAACTGCCCATCAATGGTAAGTGGGATAAAAAAAAAATGTGGTACATATACTCCATGCAATACTATGCAGGCATAAAAAAGAATGAGATCATGTCTCTTGCAGGGACATAGATGGAACTAGAGGCCATTATCATTAGCAAGCTAATGCACAAATAGAAAACCAAATCCCAAATGTCCTCACTTATAAGTGGGAGCTAAATGATGAGAACCCATGGACACATAAAAAGGAAAAACACATGTTGGGGCCTATTGAAGAGTGAAGGTGAGGGAGGGAAAGAATCAGGAAAAAATAACTAATAGGTGCTGGGCTAAATACCTGGGTTATGAAATAATCTATACAGCAAATCCTCATGACACAAGTTTACTTATGTAACAAACCTGTACATGTACCCATGAACTCAAAAACAGAAAAAAAATAAAAGAGCACAATTGAGAATTTACAAATAAACTGAAGAGTTTTCTCTTTTAAGAAAGTTAACAAAAAATATATTAAAAATAGCAAGTATGTCAGAACAAGACATCTAATCTGTGGAGGAAATATTTCAAAGCAGATATTATCACAAAAATGAGTACCATTAAACTACTGAAAGTAACTTACTGATTTTGAACTAAATGGTACTGTTTTCAGTAGTGTGAGAGACAAATGAGAATTAAACACAAAGGAAAAAGAGAAATGAGTGATACAAAGTTCATTTTATATATATATACAAAAGTATAAAATGTATGTATGCTTATCTCTTTCTATAGATAGAGAAAGAAAATAGGATAGAGAGTAAGAGAGAAAACAGAAGACAATGAAGGGCATTCTCGTCATTCTCATGAGTATACTCCAAAGAAAATCTGCTTATTTCACAGTTCTTGCTATGAAAACCAGTGTGTAAGAAGCAGGGTCCTTGTGTGCTGATAACTGGTGAGAAAAGTCAACTGTTGCTACAAATAAAGACTTAAGAAGGAAATTTTTCAAGTTTAAGTCATAAGGAAGTTTTTGATCAAACAATCCATAATTCTCCTTTTAAAACTATATAAATATCATCTAATGTTTAAAAAGTACAAAGAACAGATACTGCCTTTATTCCTATATTAATAGCAAAAGACAGGGTAACAAGCGGGAAGTTACTAAGTAAAAAATCAGCAAAACTTAGAAGTGAAATCGTCACAGAGTTTTAAATAATTGCCTACTATTTGGGAGAACCAATAAATATGTGCATAGAATTACTTTATAGTACATTAAATTAAAAATTAAATACATGTGGGGTTTACAGTCAACTATTAGAAATGGTGAGCTATTCTATATTTATAATATTTCAATTTTTATTATAACCAGTGTTTAAAGAACATTTGTAAAGTCATATTTGTCTGCTTGCCTATTGCCTTAGGAGAAAACATAAGGAATTATACTGCTTGGTTAAAGGAATTACATTGCTTGGTTTAAGTTAATTATTTAATATAAACTGGCATAAAGATTGATTTAAAAAGATAATTGAAATCATGATTTTGTCTTTTTGGTGCAGAAACATGATATAGAAATTTAAATTAAACACAAACCACTTTACATTTTCTTCAGAGAAGGATTAAGCTCCTTTAACAGGTTGTCGACAAATCCTAAGACACTCAGCTTTTTGAGCTTACTTTGCTTTTATGTGTAAAGTCCAAATTTGAGAATTTCCACTAGATTTTATGACATTCTGTTACACTCTTTCTAATTTAGTCATTTTGCCTTACAATCATCCATTACATCCCTTGGGGAAATGTAAAATTTAAAGAGACATTAAACTCAGATAACTTCCCTGCCTATCAGAGAAATGACAGGGAAATACTGTTACACATCATGTCATTTTATGACACTTGTGATTAAGAGCATACATATGTTAAATGCTAAAGAAATGGATGTACACATATTCATGAATTTTAGAAGGAATAAAAATCATAGTAAAATAAATTAGAGGGTAAAAATAAAGTAGTAGTTAGTATCAACTTTAAAAAGCCATGATTCAAGTGTTGATAGAACTCTTCAAACTTGAGAATATACTTACGTAGAATACTTTTATGATTGTAGATAAGATACCAAGATATCCCACAGTAAATTATTTGAACTAAAATGGGATCAGTTTATGAATCTTGCAGTACTTATTTGAAATCTTGACATTACAGACAACAGAAGACAAAAGGGCAAAATAAAAAAATAAAATAAAATATGTGAAACATTGTTGGTATATATTAACCTATTCTGTATAATTTTTCACTTCACAGTATCATTTTCTTTATGTCTACAGGTACCCAATGTGCTACTTTGCCCTAAGTCACTTCCCGAGTCAAAGTCTCTGTCCCCTGTGATTTAAAATTGCTCACTTCACCCCTCCTCCAAATTTGAAAACTAAATCTCTCAGAACAGCTAATCTCATTTACGTATTAGATATGAGTTAACTTTACTAAACTAATTTCATGTTTATCTAACTTGGCTGATGATAATTATCTGGGTTCCACACTAAATACTAAAAACTTTAGAAACTCCCAGGTACCATTCCAGACCAGTTGATTTGTCTGTTTGAATTACCCAACCCATCCAGTGTATGTGTGAATGGTGTGTTTATGTGTATATGTGTGTGCATATCTATATATGTCATGTTATGTGTATTACCAATAGTGTGCTTTTACTTATATCACACTAGTATATATTATAATGTATATTTATATGCAACATAATATATGTTGTAACAGTATATCATGGAAATATACACTTTATAATAAGCCATAACATGTGCTTACTAAGTGAAGGACATTTAAATTATTTTATATAATGAAAATGTATTATGAACAACACTGATAAACATGTTTTTTTTGAAACAGAGTCTCACTCTGCCACCCAGGCTGAAGTGCAGTAGTGCAATCAGTGCACCTCGATCTCTTGGGCCCAAGAAATCATTCTGCCTCAGAGTCCCAAGTAGCTGAGACTACAGGTGTGCATCACTGAAGATCTTTATAAATAAATATCCCTTTGCATTTGTGACTTTTGCTTTACATAGTCTTTTATCTAAAAGCAATTGAAAAAAAGTTTTTAAATGTTTTGTGAAATCCTGACACTGTGTCTGCCTTTTATATTTAGAAAGGTTCGTAGATGTCTTTAGTCGTTGTATACTTAGTAGATATAGCATAGAAAGTAATATATTGATATTTGGAATTTGCTTTTTATACTGCTAGCTCTTCAATATTCTTATTTACTCTAAGTTTCATTTTAGAAATCTAAAATTGTACAGGCAGATAATTATATTTTTATCTTTTTAAAAAGTCACTATCCTTTAGAGCAATAAGAAAACATTCCATAAGAAAGCTGATTAGGCCAAGTGCGGTGTCTTAGGCCTGTAATCCCAGCACTTTTGGAGACCGAGGTGGGTAGATCATGAGGTCAGGAGTTCAAGACAAGCCTGGCCAAGATGGTGAAACCCCATCTCTACTAAAAATACAAACCTTAGCCAGGCATGGTGGCAGGCATCTATAATCCCAGTTACTCAGGAAATTGAAGCAAAAGAATCACTTGAACCCAGGAGAAAGAGGTTGCAGTGAGTGAGATCATGCCACTGCATTCTAGACAGTAACACTCCATCTCAAAAAAAAAAGAAAGCTAGTTAATATGGTGTAGTTCTTTGTATTTGGTTTATGCTTTTAATAGGAATGGCTCTAGTCTCTTATTATTAACATAATATTACATACTTAAATATTATTTACAGATGAATTAATAATATATAGTAATGCATTGGATATTCTTAATTGATCAAGGGCTATACTATTTTACCTATAGTTCAACAATGATATTTAAAATCCTTGAACTACATTAGCATCTATTGATATTTCAATTTCTCTAGAATACATTTTTAAAGGAGCTTCTCTGGAGTCAACATACCTCGGTTTAAATCCTAGCTGCACCACTTTGCCACTTGTGTGACTTTTTGTAGTTTGCTTAACTTATTTTTGTCATTATTTGCATTCCTGAAAAGAGAATGATCATAAAACTATCTAACTCACAGGATTGTTGTGAGAATTAAAGCTATATATATATACACACACACACACACATACACACACACAGTATATACAATATATATACATACAGTATATATGTGTATATACAGTATATATGTATATATACAGTATATATGTGTATATATGTATATATGTATATATACTGTACATATATATTTTTATTTTATTTTACTTTACATTATGGGATACATATAAAAATATATACTGTATGAATATATATATATTCTTTTTATTTTATTTTACTTTAAGTTCTGGGATACATGTGCTGAACATGCTGGTTTGTTACAGAAGTATACAAGTGCCATGGTGGTTTGCTGCACCTATCAACCCATCATCTAAGCACATAAAACCATATCTTTCCCATAGAAAGTACTAAATGTGCTTATTATTTTACTATGAGGTATATTAAAATGATTGATTTTATTTTCTAATATTAAATTCTTATACAAATATATCTGTATATGTGTATATATATATATATATATATATGTAAATAAATAGGTATTTTACCTATCTTAGTGTTTACATTTTTTTTTCAGTAGAGATGGGGTTTCATCATGTTGGCCAGGTTGGTCTCAAACTCTAGACCTCAGTGATCTGCCCTCCTCAACCTCCCAAAGCTTTGAGATTACAGGTGTGAGACAGCCTGGCCTCACCTTTTTTATATTGTATTTCTTAGTGTGGCTGGACTAATATTTTATTTACATGCTATGGCAAGTTTTGATAGTGTATACTGGTTTCATGTGTTCATATGCTACGTCCTGTGGTCCAGATTTGTAGAATCTATTTTGTATAGTTTTTTATTGCTGCCATGACAAATGACTGCAAAGTTACTGACTTTCTAACAACACAAATTCATTATCTTACAGTTTTGTAGTTCATTATTCTGACAAGAGTCTCACTGAACCAAAATCAAGGTGTCAACAGGACTACCTTCTTTTCTAGAGGCTCAAGGGGAGATCTGTTTTCCTGACTTTTTCAGTTTTTAGAAGCTGGCTCTCTTTCTTTGATTGCGGTCTCTGTCATTCCTCCTTAATGACATTCCATCATCACATCTCTTTCACTGACTACAGCCAAGAGAGTTTCTTCATTTTAAGGATTCATGAAATAAGGTTGAACCCACCTAGATAATCTAAGTTAATTCCCCTAGTTCAAGGTCCATAATCCCTATCACATCTGCAAAGTTCCTTTTTTTTGTTTTTTGTTTTTTTACATATAAGGTTACAAATCTTAAGATTAAAAGATGGACATTGTAGATTATTAGTTCTGCCTTTAATTGTATATGGTATTTTATGCATCTCCTTACTTAACAAAACTGGACTCCTCACTTAAAATCTCTTGATACCACATTTAGTAATGCTTAGCGTATCTCTCACTCACACGCTCTAAAATTCTTCCAAAGATTTATAACTACCTCGTGTAGTTGTTGCAGTTATTATGTACAAACTTCTCAGATGACTTTACCATGATTTCTCTATTTCAGAGACATTGCAGGGGCACCTTTCAATTATTTCCTAGATACAGACAGTAAATAGGAAAAATCGTTTCAGTGTACTTTCTGATATTTTCCCTCTCCCCTGCTGTTAAATTATTTCATATCTAAATCATTCCTCTTCATCCAATAGCAACTAAAATACTTCCCTCTTTCTTCCTGAATTGATCTGCTTGGGTTGCCATAAGAAAATTCCATAGACTGGGTTACTTAAACAATTTAAATTTATTTCTCACAGTTCTGGAGGCTGAGAAGTTCAAGATCAAGTTGCCAGCAAAATAGGTTTCATTATGAAGGCTTTTCTCTTAGTTAGCAGATGGTCACAATTTTTCTATATGCTCATATGATGTTTTCTACATGCATTTGGAGAAATCTTTGGTGTAATATAGAAAATAAAATTTTGCAGTATAAATAACAGTCAGCAAATACAAAAAGCAATAGGTTTACATCAACATATCTCTAATTTTGTAATATAGAAAAACAATGGCTCATGAAAATAAAATAAATTTTACACTATCATGATAGTTTCATTAGGGCAAGACTCTCTTTAGTTCCCTTTTGTAACCTTATAGTCAGTGCAGATGATAGCATTAATAAAGTATGTTTAAAATGATTGCAAAGATAACTGTATAGAATACATGTAAAAATAGTATGCCACTAAATAAGAACAATAATTATTCTTATAAAGAAGCATATAGAATTTCTAGAAATAAAAATATGAGAATAGAAATTAAAAACTCATTTCATGTGCTTGAAATCAGATTAGACACAGCTGAAGAGAGAATTTGTTAACTGGAAGATAAATTTGAAGAAATTACCCAGTGTAAAGAAAAAAAATAAAGAATTTAAAATATAGAAGAGTCATAGATGCTAAAATAAGAAAATCTAATACACATCCAACAGAAATTCAATATATGTCTAAGATTATGAAGAGAAAATACACAGAAAGTTGTGAGGTAATGCTTGAGGCTAACAGTTGAGAATTTACCAAAGTATTTGAAAGAGTTGAATACTCAGTTTCAAGAATTACAAGTGACCTTTATACAACATGGGTTTGAACCATGTGGGTTCACTTACACATGAATTTTCTTTTCCCTTTGCCACACCTGAGACAACAAGACCAAATCTTCAACTTTCTTTAATTCCTCAGCCTACTCTACATGAGGATAATCAGGATAAAGACTTTTAAGATGATTCACTTCTACTTAATGAATAGTAAGTATGTTTTACTAATGATTTTTAAATAACATTTTCTTTTCTCTAGTGTACTTTATTATAGGAATACAGTATATAGACATATAACATGCAAAATATGTTTTAATTTGCTGTTCATGATATCTATAAGGCTTCCAGGTCAACAGCAAGCTACTAGTAGTTAAGTTCTAGAGAAGTCAAAGTTATGCAGATTTTCAACTGTATAGAGAGTTGACACTCCTAACCCTAATGTTGTTCAAGGATCAGCTGTGTAATATGTCTTGACTAACTTGCTTTCTTTTTTCATTGCTTTCCACTGCTGTTAGAGTTCAGACTGAAAAACAATATTTAATTTATTTAAAATATCCATCAGTCAGACTGGTAAGTATACTATTCCAGTGGCAAATTAGTAAATATTGAGGCTTTTATTCTGGCATCATTTCATTTTTGTTTCCATATTAGTCCTATGCAAACCTATGGGATTTTTGGGGGGGGTAGGGCGTAAGTGTGAAAAGGCCATTCTTTTGATTAATGAAGTTTTATTCCAGAATTTGTTTTTCCACATTGGAAACCATGGTTAATCTGTATTTCATAAGCAAGCAGAGTACAGTTAAAAATATAGGGTGTGCTCTAAGAGAGACCAAAAGCAAACCAAAGAAAATTGCTGAAGGAAATCTTCAACTCTAGATGGAGTTCAAAGCAAGATAAAGTGAAACAGAATTTATGTTACTAATATAGTACCAACTATCAGAGCCTAAATCCAGTTATCATGTCAATATTGCACATAAATTGCTGATTTCATAGTGGTAATTTAAGGTATGTCTCACTCCCATAGAAAAGACTATAGTTTCTAACACTAGTTTATGTCTTTTCATTGTGTTTACATATGACAATAACATCATAAGACACAGAATTCCTAAACATTTTCCCACAAGTAGCATTTGTATTTTTGTCTAAATAAATTTAATTACAAAAGAAAGGCCAATGGCATCACATATTTGTTTTTTCATGTTATCTTTATTTTTATTTTCAGTAGGTAGATATAATTTTTCAGTCCTCAAATATAAGGAGTGAAAGTAATAAATATATCTATATTTCCATTAATTTTACATAAAATAATATCTAATTTTTAAAATTTTTACTTTAAGTATTCAAATGAAAATATGTATTCTTTATATTTTTAGAAATAATTTTATTATGCATAATTCATGCATATCAAAATATATAATGTTCATGTGAAATACAGTGAATGATATGGAGCTGAATATTAATACAACAAACATATTGTTTGAGAAGTATAACAGTAATAGTACACTGGAAGACATTATAATAAAATTACATTCCCTGAGAAAATCACTATTTTGAACACAGTATTTACAATTAATTTGCCTTTAGACATTTTAACAACATATGGATGCATTCATAAATAAATATGGTTTATTATTGCACAGTTTTTAACTTTATGTGAATTAAATAATTACAAGTTCAATATACTGACATTTGCTGTTTCTACTAAATCTTATCTTTGTAGTAGTTGTATTAGTTTGTTTTCACATTGCTATGAAGAAACACCTTAGATTGGGTAATTTATAAGGAAAAAGATTTAACTGACTCACAGCTCCACATGGCTGAGGAGGCCTCAGGCAATGTGCAATCATGGCATAAGGCACCCCTTCACAGAGAAACAGGAGAGAGAATGAGTGCCAGGGAAATCAGGAAGACCCTTACAAAACCATAAGATCTCATGAGAACTCACTCACATGAAAACAGCATGGGTGAAACTACGTCCATGATTCAATTATCTCAACCTGGTCCCACTCTTTAATACAAAGTGATTCTTATAATTCAAGGTCATATTTGGGTGGGGACAGGCAGCCAAACCACATTATTGCCCCACTGGCTCTCCCTAAATCTCATGTCCTTACATTTCAAAATGCATTCATGCCCTTCCAACAGTCCCCTAAAGTCTTCACTCACTCCAGCATCAACCCAAAAATCCAGTCCAAAATCTCATCTGAGACAAGGCAAGTCTCTTCCACCTATGAATCTATAAAATAACAAACAAGTTAGTTACCTCCTAGATACAATGGAAGTACAGGCATTTCAGTAAATATGCCTATTCTAAATGGGAGAAATTGGCCAAAACAAAGGTGGTACAGGTCCCATTCAAGTCTGAAATCCAATAGGGCAGTAATTAAACTCTAAAGTTCCAAAATGATCTCCTTTGAATCCATGTCTCACAACCAGGTTATACCGATGTAAGAGGTAGGCTACTACGGATGTGAGCAACTCCACCTCTGTGGCTTTGCAGGGTACAGCTCCCTTCCCAGCTGCTTTCACTGGCTTGTGTTGTGTGCCTGTGGCTTTACTAGGCACACAGTTCAAGCTGTTAATGGATATAACATTATGGGTTCTGGAGGATGATGGCCCTTTTCTCATGGTTCCAGTAGAAATGGCCCATGAGGGATCTGTATGGGGTCTCCAACCCCACATTGTCTTTTCTTTCTGCATTGCTCTAGCAGAAGTTTTTCATGAGGGCTCCACCCTGAAGCAGACTTCTGCATGGACATCAAGGCCTTTCACTACATCATCTGAATTCGAGACAGAGATTCTCAAACCTAGATTCTTAACTTCTTTGCACCCACAGCCGAAACACCATGTGTAAGTCACCAAGACTTGGGGCTTGCATCCTCTGAAAAGCAATAGCCTGAGATGTACCTTGGCCCCTTTTAGTATGGCTGGAGCTGAAGCAGCTGTGGTAAAGTGCACCATGTTCCAAGGCTTTACAGGGCATAGGGGCCTGGACTGGGGCCCCCAAAATTTTTCCCATCTAGACCTAAGGGTCTGTGGTGGGTAGGGCTGCTCTGACATGCTCTGGAGACATAATCTCCATTGTCTTTGTGATTCAACATCCAGCTCCTTGTTACTTATGTAAATTTCTTGAATTTTTTCTCAGAAAATGGGTTTTTCTTGTTTATTACATCATCAGGCTGAGAATTTTCTGAATTTTTATGCTCTGCTTCCCTTTAAAAAAAATAAGTTACAATTCCAAACCATATCTTTGAAGAGAATCCAAATCACATCTTTAATGCTTTGCTGCTTAGATGTTTCTTCTACCAGATACCCTAAATCATCTCTCTTGAGTTCAAAGTTCCACAGATCACTAGGACAAAGATAAAAAACCACCAGTTTCTTTGCTAAAGCACAGCAAGTGTCACCTTTACTCTAGTTTCCAACAAGTTTCTCATTTCCATCAGATCACCTAAGCCTGGACTTAATGATGCATATCACTATCAGCGTTTTGGTCAAAGCCGTTTATCTCATCTCTAGGAAGTTTCAATCTTTCTCACAAATTTCTGTCTTCTAAGCCCTCCAAGTCTCTAGTTAGTTCCAAACTTTCTTACATTTTTCTGTCTTCTTCTTAGCCTTCCAAACTATTCTAACCTCTGCCTCTTACCCAGTTCCTAAGTAACTTCCACATTTTTGGGTGTCTTTATAGCAGCACCCCACTGTCTGTGGTACCAATCTACTGTATTATTTCATTTTCACACTACTGTGGAGAAACACTGAGATTGAGTAATTTATAAAGAAAAGAGATTTAATTGACTCACAGTTCCACATGGTTGAGGAGGCTTCAGAAAACTTGCATTTACAGTGGAAAACATCTCTTCACTGGGAACAGGAGGCAGAATGCTTGCTAAGCCAAGTAGGAAGCCACTCATAAAACAATCATGTATCAGAGAACTCACTATCACAACAACAATATAGGGGAGACTGCCCCATGATTTGATTATCTCCACCTGTTCTCCCCCTTGACAAGTGGCATTATTAAAATTCAAGGTAAGATTTGGGTGGGGACACAGAGCCAAACCATATCAATAGTCTTCCATTAAAAGTTGCATGATGTGTTTTCACTATATACATATATTTCCATTTACTTTTACATTCAAATGTTGACCAACATTTTTGTATTTTGTTGTTATAAACAGTATTTCTAATAACATTCTTTCATATATCTCCCTATGTAAAATGGAAGGTTTTGCTAGGGTATGTATCTAGAATTTTGAGCACCTTTTCATGTTTTTTAACTGTTCATGTTTCCTTATGTGTAAAATGCCTATTAATGTCTTTTCTTTTTTTATGTTGAGATTTTGCCTAATTGATTCTTTAAAAAATTACATAATGCTTTTTGCCTAAGCCTATTCTGATTGATATTTATATGGCTATACAGATTTCTTTCATGTATTCATGTAGTGTGTATATATATATTTTATATATATATCGTTATATCTATATATACTATTTATATTATGCTGTGTGTATATACATACACACATGTATACTTACAAAACTTTATTATTTTGGTAATTGTTTTCAGTAGTCTGCCTACACAATATTTATAAGTAATGATGTTTCTATATTTTCCAAACATTTATACAATTTACTTTTATTTTTGTTTTTGGGTTACTATGTTGATTTCAAAATGCAATAAAATATAGAACAAAAAATGGATAAATATGAGTATTCTCTTATTCCTATCTTAATGGAAATAAATTTAACATTTCAATATTGCTATACTATTTGATACAAGATTTTGATAGATATCTTTTTCAGATCAAATAATTTCTCCTTTCCCTAGTTTTCTAATAGGTGGTTTATGTTTTCCTCATTTACCATAAGTTGGTATTTACTTTGTCCAAATGTTTACCTCTGCATCTTTTATTAATTAAGTTCTTCTTTTCTTTTTAAAATTGTTCACGTGGAGAATTAAGTCAATAACTTTTCTAATGATAATCCATTTTCATTTCTGGGACAAATCCTACAGGATTTACACATTTGATACTTTGATAGATTTCATTTGCTCATCTTTATTGATTTCTCTATCTGGGATTATGATTGATATTGGCCTATGAATTTTTCTTTCTAATATGATTCTTGTTTGATTTTGGTTTCAGTATTATATCAGCCACACATATATTTGTGTATGTGTTTGTTTTAGGAAGTGCTCTATATTTTATTGTCTTCATAATTATTTATTTTTGCTATTAATTACATTTGATATTGTTTAATTACAATTTGGTTGAGCCACCCGGTAAAACTTTCTAGCTTTCTTTATGTGTTGATTTCAATTACTGTTTTAATATCTTTAGTAGTTATACGACCCTATAGGTATTCTACATCTTCTTGAAGCTCAATTAGAAAGCTAAATTTTGCTGGGAATATGACAAATTAGCCTGCATTTTCAAATTTCTAATTTATTTGCATAAATGTTATTCATAGTGTTTTTAAATATTGTCTTAAATCTTTACTCTATTTACTCCTGCTTTCTTAATAGGAAATTTGTTTATTTAAGCCTACATTCTTTTTGTTTTAAAAAGTCTTGCTGGAGATTTAACAATATTTTTAGCCTCTTCAAATAAAATATTTTGGCTTTTTAAATCATGCTAAATGTTTTGTTTCTTACATCAATTCTATTTTATTATTTTCTGATCTTTATTTTTTAATTCTTCTATTTAGGCTTGTTTGTTCCACTCTATCTGAACTTGGTTGCTTAACATATTCATGTTTGCCCTTTCCTCTATCATAATTTAAGTGTCTTAAGGCTATCAATTTTCCATTGTTAACAACTTTAGCTATATCCACTAAGTATTGATATATGAATTTTTCATTGATTTTAAGTATTATCTAATTTTATTTTACACAATAGATTCTTGAGATGTTCGTTTAAAGACCTGTTTTATTTCCTCTAAAATGTATCTTTTAAGTTAACTTGGGTTTGAAAATTATTCAGTTTTTTTCTAAACATGGAGAAAAGGAAATACACTATCCTAAGAAAGATGAAGATTCCCAGAGGAAAAGAATATTGGAAGAGTAAAAGCTCAAAGTCAGATATGTGACTTGAAATATCAGAATCCTAGGCAACTGGAAACGTAAAGAAGACAGATAGAACTCAGAGGGAAATACAGACCCCAAATATAAGTTTAAAAGTTGTTGGCATAGAGATTTATTTAAAACTCCCAGGAATTATATGATCCTCTGGGGAGCGAGTGAATGATTAGAACATAAGAGGGCCAAGACAGTAGTCAAATAAATCCCAGCATCTAGACATCAGGACATTTCAAGTGATGAAGTGTAGGTAGCTTAACTGATAAGGTGAAGAAACACACTTGTTAAGCAGAGTGGAGAAATGATTTAGTAAATGAAGGGAGATATTTGTTCAAAAATTTTGTTTTGCTGGCTGGGCGTGGTGGCTCATGCCTGTAATGCCAGCACTTTGGGAGGCCAAGGCAGATGGATCACAAGGTCAGGAAATCGAGACCATCCTGGCTAACAAGGTGAAACCCCTCTCTACTAAAAATACAAAAAGTTAGCTGGACGTGATGGTGGGGGGCTATAATCCCAGATTCTCAGGAGGCTGAGGAAGGAGGATTGCTTGAACCCAGGAAGCAGAGATTGCAGTGAGCTGAGATTGCACCACTGAACTCCAGCCTGGGTGACAGAGTGAGACTCTGCCCCCTCAAAAAATTGTTTTACTTTGTTTTTCAAGGAGGAAAATAAAAGAGCATGTTTGAAGGCTGATGAAAAGAATTCTGGAGAAAGAATCGTTGAAGACAAAAGAAATGAGAAAAAATCTAGAGAAGTAAAAATGCAAGAAAACCTAAAATAAAAAGCCTGACAATAGCACATGTTGTCAAGGAGGTGAGACAGCCAGAATTTTAATTTAATGTCAGTGGGAATATAAAAAGGAGCATGGATTTTGTAAAATGTCCAGTCAGTTTCACATGAAAGCAGCCATATACCTACTTTATTATCAGTAATTCCACTCAGAAATTTATCCAAAGGAAATACAGTCATATGTCCATAAAAACAATGTTCAAGGGAGTGAGGAATAAAAGACTACATATTGGGTAGAGTGTACACTGCTTAGGTAACGGATGCACCACCATCTCAGAAATCACCACTAAAGAACTTATCCGTGTAACCAAACGCCACCTGTACTCCCAAAACTATTGTAATTGAAACAATAAATAAAAAGATCATTCGTAAAAGTTTTTTTCATAATATTTAAAAACTAGTAAAAGTCCAACTATCCATCAATATGAGAACAGATAAACAAACTTCATTGTATTCAGAGAATGCAATACTATTCAGCCTTGAAAAGAAACAAACTACTGATACATTTAACAGGGATGCATCTCAAAAAATTTCTGCAGAGTGAAGGAAGCCATCCACAAAGGAGGCATTAATTCATTTAATACTGTATCATACATATAATTCATACTGTGTTAATCCATTTTATATGAAGTTGTAAAACAAGCAAAACTGATCCGTGTTGAAAAAACAGAACAGCAGTTTCCTCTGTTGGGGTGGAAGTAGAATATTGATTAGAAAGGAGATGAGGGAATTTTCTGGGATACAGCTGGTAGTAATCTATACTTTGATAGGGGTTTGAGCTACACAAATGTGTGCATTCATCAGAATTTAGCAAGTATATATTTCTTGTGTATGTAAAATGTACTTCAAAAGAAAAAATACGGTAAACATATATTAGCCTCTAGCTAGTGATAGGCATGCTGATGTATTTAGGGAATGTGTAATGTTGTCTGCAATTTCTTAGAAATGTAATAAAATTGTAAGTTGGATTGATGGCTAGATGACTGGATATTTGATAAAATGTTCATGGTAAAATATCAATGGTGGAATTTAGGTATTGGCCACATAGCTGTTCACCTTGAATCTGTCTGAAATTTTGTATCACAAAATATTGGTAAAATAGGCAGTAAGGAGACGGTGTCTGGAGCTTTTTGGTGGACTGTTTTTTGTTTTGTTATGTTATGCTATGTTATGTTATGTTGTGTTATGTTGTGTTATGTTATGATGTTATGTTTTGTTTTGTTTTGTTTTGTTTTTTGTTTTTATGCCACTCAAGGGTTTGGATGGGGAAAAAGGATTCAGAGAAGTGCTCATCCTGAAATGAACCAACTCACACTGAAAAAGAAGAAATAGATACAATTAAGTCACATGTGGAATAAAACTTTTCAGAAATCTCAAAATTATAAGAAATTTCTGCATATTTTTTGTCACTCAACTTTTCACCAGTTTGTGAGATTCTTAAGGGCATAGCTAACATATATTTTTCTCTGTGCACTTGACATGTGGTGACCATGCAATGACATTTCAATTAATCAAATGCTCCCCTTCTTTTTCTGTCATATTCCTGAACCGTACAAGTGGCCAAAAATTGTGATCTTGTAACTGCATAAAGAGTCTTCCTTTCCGTGTCTTCTAGTGAATTTAAAATCTGTGCTTCACTTTAGGAATCTTTTCTCTTGCTCTCTAAATGCTTTGGAATCAGATGCATCTTCATTTCCTTTTTGCATGTCCCTCTGACAGCTGATGCAAGCTGGCAGAAGATGAAAAGTATTTAAAGTGTGGCAGCCAGGCTCAATTCACATAAAGCAGTCATCCTCTCCGCCAATACAGTCTTGATTACTCTGAACTATGCTGGTTAAACAAGTCCGATCTCACTAGAGTACTTCATAAAGGGTTTGCATTTTCCTTAGAGGAGTATGCCCTCATCCATTTGTTTGTATGTTTGCATTTTCTGTGGCAAGCAAGAATAAAAAACAAATGAAAGGTGAGGGTCATCTCTAATGGAGAAATGCAGGGGTAGACTAACCTGAAATGTGCTGTTCTGGGCATCAGGGCAAACCTAAGCATCCTTTATGGAAAAGCAAAACACCACACAGAAGAAGCACTGCCATCCCTAAAACGTTCCGTAAACTCAGTGTGCCCTTTATGGGCACTCTATATAAACTGGACTAAGAAATCAAAGGCACAATGAATCTTCTTGTTTTCTTTTTTAAATGGCAGAAAGTTTCAGCAATGTTCTACCACCCAGGTTGAGGAAAAAGTAAAAGCAAATGAGTTGAAAAGTGGCATGTACATTCAAAATTTAAATTTCTTGCCAGTTCAGCAATGTTAGGTGTCATAGGTAACATAGGGAATACTTATTTAAATTGTTCATATACTCTCAGAAGGAATCAAGATTAAAATGAGGAGGTTCACATAACAGCATAAAAAGGAGCAAAATCTCAAGCTTTTTTCTAGGTGAAAGATTAGTCATTTAAGGCCTTTGAATCCAGAAAGCAAAACAGCAACTGCTATATTTGCTTGCTTTAGAAATATGCTTGTTAAAAATAGTTCTCTAGACATTTCTACTCTGTTAAACATCTAACATACACTTTTTTAAAAACCATCCTTTTCTCTATTCATCAAAAAAGAAACTTTGTAACTGCAAGTACATTTTATCTGGTCAAACATGAATAGACATATAAACTTTGGTTTAAGTAGCATGACACATCCAGGTATTTTAAAATGTGTTTAGAAATTTTGCTACACCTTATATTGAAGAGTTTTGTTTTTTACTTTTGGCAGTTCCAAAGTAGGTTAGTGTATGCTTTAATTATCAAACATAAAAAAACGAGAAAACATTTTTATTTCAAATTCTGATTTATTTCATCCACATTCTAGTCGTTACTGGTATTAGACACAGTGACATGTAGAAAGATAAGGAACAAGACACAGATAAAGCAAACAAAAGTTGAACAAAACACAGGAAGACAACATTTACAATGCAGCTGACAAAGCCAGTCACTTCACTTTAAATAATGTGGCAGGCTGCAAAACTATAGTAATTACTAGAATTTCATTTTCATTAACTAATAAACCAAGGAAAACAATTTAAGTATCTGAATGTCATTTTTCAAATGAAAATAAACTGTAAACATTTGAATAACATCACAGCAGGGATAATATACCTAAGGAAATCTATTGAAATATGCTAGTGGATTCATCCTCTTCTATCACATTAAAACTGCAATTGACTGTAAACCTCCTACCACTCTCCACTGAGACTTTAATTGTAAAGATTCCTGTTACATATCATATTAGAATTTAGTTAAAATTGTAGAACACATTATTTCCAATCAGACAGCCAACCATCACTCACAAAGATTTTTAAAAAGGTGATTAATAATTCATCTCAGATAAGGAAAAGATCTATATTTATACCATCTTCTCAGCCACCATAAACTACCTGACAATTGTTCAGTAATGATGCCCAGTAAATTCTTTAAAATGGTAATTTGTCATTCTGTCACTTCATTTGTGACCTAAAATTCCTCACTTGAGGCATCATCAAATAAATTAATCACTTTCCAGGATCCATTTCTCTGTTCTGCACGTTATTATGCCCGGGCTCTCTTGTGTTTCTCTTCATTTACATATATTTAATGGCTGAGCCGTGGTTCACGATGGCACATAACGCACACATCTCATTACAGGTGAAATATTCTAACTGCCACTATCACTGGGAAAGAAAATAACTCTCCCAATTTAATTTTCCTGATGTAACAAAACCATGATTCTTCACTATGAAATGTTGATGCCATCCATCAGTCATAATCAATAAAATCATCATAGAAGTACGCCTTCTTCAGCATCTTTCCTTCATACTGGTATTATTTGAGGAAGGTAATTAAACTCATAATATGTAATGAATGTAAATGAAGTAAAAATCCTCATGTTAGCTCTCTAACTATGCTTATATTACAGCTTTGATTTAAAATATTTCCCTCCAACTTATAAATACTTAAGACCCAAAAAAAGAGCTATCAACTGCAAAGGCAATATTCATCAATAAATAGAACTAATTTTTAAAGGAACATTTTAAATGTAAAAGCACCACCAAGTATTGCTATTTATAGATTTTTTACTTAAAATGATATATTTTCTTTGGGTTTATATATTTTCAAGCTTACTGGAAATGTAGCTAGCAGTTTGAATGTATGTGCTATCATGCCACAAAATTAGTGATTTTTTTTTTTTTTAGTAACCTGGTCTACTTGATTCCTGCCATTTAAGGGTTGCAGGTACCATCTGTTCTCAAGCAAGAAATTTCCTTGTTGAACTGGCAATCTCTCCAATCTCTGCCTTAAAAAGCCTATGAAAATGTAGATCAAAGAAGCAGGACATTTTGCAAACAGTGGTTTGGGAATTAGCACTTCAGAACTATTTCCACGTACTGTAAATATTCATCTCAAATTGCTATCGTATTATTTTTGTGAAGGTCAGTAGGGAGTGTTTTAAAGTAAACTAGTGTCACATAAACATCGCCCTGTCTCTAAGTATATTACAACTTAATTTAACATTCATTAACTGGTTTTCCCCACATACCTAGGAACATTAATTTCAGAGGAATGGTGCCCTACAGAAGTCCATTTGGAATGAGGATTCCCTTCATTATGAATTCATCATCAAAAGAATGGTGACTTTCTTTATCTTGGAAATGGTCCCTGTTTGCCTGTTTAAAATAATGCTTGCAAGAGTGTCTAAAATAAAAAGTGAAATATTAATTGTAAATCTCTGTAACAAAGGAGAAAGTAGGTGAATACCACTGCTCCACAGATGAATGACCTAACTACAATATTGACAAACCATCTACACGATATTATTTTCCTTCCTCATTAATTATCATATAGTTATTTTTAATGGGCACTTATTTAAGAAAAAAAAAAAGACTGCAAGCACAGTTTGTATGTGTTTTCATTAACACAGCGGCAGTCTGTTAACCTAAAGCAACAACATTCCAACACTCACAGATGTAGCTGGAAAATAGTGGTTGACCACTTTCTGGAATCTTCTGGGGACAGCCTAAGGTGCATCTGCATTTTGAAAAATGCAGTTAGTTCGGATTGAAGCAAGAACTGACAGCTTATATGGGTGTTCATATATGAGACTGGACTGTGGTCCCAGATGATCTTCTGGTAAGGAATACAGCTCATTGAACCTTCAAGCATACATCAAAGTGACATGGAATGGCACATTGTGGTGATGGCGATAAGACATAGAAAATGAACTTCCACCATAATCTGACAAAACAGATACTACTCATGTCCTGTAGATAATATCATTGGGACGCAGTGGTGTGGATTAGTAGAGCTAAGCCTGAAAAGTTTTGGGAAAATCTAATGAAAACTATAGCCAGATAATGCTAAACGTTTGTATTAGAGCAGAGACACTAGGCAGAATAGATTAAACTATTTTAAACAATAGGAAAAAAAATAGATAGAGAAAAATGTTATTTATGAATCATGAATAAACTCTATGCATTTTAGCAAATTTGGTGCTCTGAATATTTAATGCACTAAGTATATTTTAAGAATAGAGAGAAGGTGAATAAGGTTCATAGCATGAACAAACGAAAGAGGAAAGATCCTTGCAAATACAAATGCCTATATTAATTATGTTAAATGTACCACAGAAACTAGTGATTGCCCACATTGTGGAAGAATGCACTTAACAAGACCAAATCTTCAACAAGAATGAAAGGCATGTCTTTATTATTTAAATAATCAACTCCTTTTGCAGAAGCATTCACTCCTCAGTCATATTTATACTGTATTTCTAGGAAGAAAATCTGCCCAAGCTGACATCCTTTGATATTTTACTCATAGAAACCTGGCCATTAAGATATGTACTGTAATAATGGCCTGGAAAATATTGTTACTACAATTGGTTGCCTCAAATATTGTTTTCTAATATTACAGAAAATTGAGTTAATAGTAAACAGTTGCAAAATAATGCTGCTTGGAGACTTCCAAGTAAACTGAGTTTCTAAAAGGCTAATCATCTTAGTAAACCCATAGTGGAAAGCTTAGTTTAGCCATCCATCTACGTGTTTATAGACTTAGATAATCAGTTTTGTCTGAGACAAATCATTAGTGTAAATCTGGATTACCCTAGAATGCAAAGCAAACACTGTACTGGGACTCAACCAGGATGTTTGATTCGCTTATTAACTATGTGAGTTTGCATAATATACTTTCCCTCTTGAAGGTCTTTTGGTCCTGATCTGTAAAATGGGAGTTACAACAAAAACATGATTCACAGGGTGGCTATCAAAATCAATAAGCAGATGGAGAAAGTTAGTTACAGACCTTTTTTTTTTTTTTTTTTTTTGAGACAGAGTCTTTGTCATCCAGGCTGGAGTGCAGTGGCGTGATCTCGGCTCACTGCAACCTCTTCCTCCAGGTTCAAGAGATTCTCCTGCCTCAGTCTCCAGAGTAGCTGGGAATACAGGTACATGCCACCATGTCTGGCTAATTTTTTGTATTTTTAGTAGAGATGAGGTTTCACCGTGTTAGCCAGGATGGTCTCCATCTCCTGACTTCGTGATCCACCCGCCTTGGACTCCCAAAGTGCTGGGTTACAGGCATGAGCCACCACACCCAACCTAGAGCTTTAAATATCAGCCAAAATTGCATTTCTTTTTTAGGTGTTGTTTAAGTTTGCTAGAGCTGTCATACAAATTACCTAGACTGGGTGGCTTAAACAATAGAAATACATTTTCTTGCAGTTTTAGAGGCTGAAAGTCCAAGATCGAGGTGTTGGCAGGTTTGGTTTCTCCTGAGACACCCCCCCACCAACTCCTTGACTAGCAGACAACTACCTTTATGCTCCATCCTCATATGGCCTTTTCTCTGCAAGTTCACATCCTGTGTCACTTTATTTTCTCATAAGGACACCAGTTATTGGATTAGGACTCTACCTTAAGACTTCATTTAAACTCTGTTTTCTCTTTAAAGGCCCTATCTCTGAATAGTCATATTGGGATTAGACCTTTAACATAACTCAGGCATTTGAGGCAGATTACACATTCTGTCCTTTTGCAGTTAAGTAGAAACTTGTGGCTAGTTTTGGCCAGTTGGTCATGATTCTGTGTGACCATTTAAACTCTTGGTGTGAGGCTCTATTTTGCTGCCATAGTGATCTGATCTTGAGTTGAGTTGAAGTTTCACAAGACTTCATAAGGCAGCCCAGTCAGCTGGGTCTCCACATGGAGGAAGACCACCCTGTGGTGACTCAAAACTGCAGCAGACTTCACATGCACAAGAAATAAGCCTTTATTTTGATAAACTGCTATAGAAGGCATGTCCTAAAGTGAACTCCAATGAGTCATGCCCTTATATAATCTATTCCTCTTGAGTGTCGGAAAAATCAGCAACTTGCTCTTACCAAGAGAACATAGCAAAGGTAAGCAGACGGTCAACTCCTTAATAGGTTAAGTCACATGGCAAAGATAATTGGGATGTCACATCCATGGCTGTGTTATGTTTTGTAAGAGACTCTGTCTTAACAGACTATAGGAGAAAGACTCTCTTGATGGCCTTAGAAGCTGCTATGAGATGAATTGCCAAGGAAAAGAGTATGCAGCTAGAAACTGTGGAAGGTCTCAAGGTCCTTAGGACATCTCCTAGCCAATAGATGGCAAAAGAGCTGCACCCTTAGTCTTACCATTTTAAAGAACAGAATTCTACCAACAACTATGTGAACGTGGAAGAGGACCTCAATCTCTAGGAAGGAACACAGCATGGTCAATTTCTTGTATATAGCTTTGTGCCATTCCGATTAGAACACTCTAGCAAATTGTGCCAAGACTTCTGAATTATTAACATTGGAAGATAATAAATGTATTTCAGTTTGAGCTAATAACTTGGTAATAATTTGTGGGCTATAGTAGAAATGTAATACAACTGCTGAGATGTGGGGCTTTTTGCCTTTACAGCATAATTACCTGTCTTGACTGACACTGGAACAGCAGGATAAGGTGAAAGCAGTAGGGGCTGATGGCCAAAGAAATTGGATAGAAGATGGGTTGAACAGTCATATCCAATGTGAGTACAAAAGACAGAACTGATATCACTCAGAAGGGTGTTATACACATCTGCTACCATTACTAGTCTGTCACTTGCATTTGTGTCTATTGTGAAATGAGAAGAGACATACTTCTTGAATTTCAATATATCACAAAGTTTAGAGGATTATCAAAAAGACTGGACTTTAGAAATAAGATGTGACAATACCTATAAGGTATAAATCTAAAAAATATCAATTACAATCAGAATAAATAGGCTCTTTGTCACCAAAAAAACATGTATTAATGACCACGCTGGCTTATATACAGAATAAATAACAGAGACAATCCCTGCATATGGGAAGCTTCACATCTAAGATACTACTTTGTACTCATTAAAAAGAAAAGATGGATATAGTTAAAATACGCTAATGATGCTTGGGTCAACCATGGACCACATATACAACAGTGGTCCCATAAGATTATGATATGGTAGTTTTACTGTAGGTTTTCTATGTTTAGATACATAAATACTTGTCACTGTGTTACAATTGCATAGAGTACTTTCTTCAGTAACATGATGTACACATCTAGGATCAACAGGCTATACTATATAACCTAGGAATGCAGTAGGCTATACCATCCAGGTTTGTGTAAGTACACTCTAGGATGTTTGCACAATGACAAAATTACCTAATGATGTATTTCTCAGAATGTATTCCTGTCAATAAGGAACACGTGACTGTAGTGAAATACAGAATTTTTAAGCGTGCAAAGAACTAAATACTCTACAGCTTAGAAAAGGGCTGGCTAATGAATCACACAATGGGATCTTAAAGCATGACAAATTTAGAGTCTTTGCTTGCATGTCTTTGTTTTAGGATTGGAAAACCAAACAAAACATCAGAGACAGCCCTGGTTACTTCAAAAAGGCAACATCACAATAGAAATATTAAAGTACAATATTTTATCTACAGTATGTAGAACGTCAACAAGTACATTAAGTAAATAATATCTCTTGTACATGTTGCCACTGGAATCCATGAAAAGAGAGTTCATGGTATCTCTTTGTGTATAAGCTTAATAATATTCTCTACTGTCTAATAGGATATAAACACAGACCTCATTGAAAGGATGGTACTGCCTCTTTTAGACTTCGATTTTTTGTTTTTGATGGATTTTATAATACCTCATTCAAAAATGCAAAATGGCTTCCTTTTTTTCTCTCTTTAACCAATGGATTGCAATAGGTACACTGAGTTCTATATCAAGGACTCTAGGCTGTCTATATTGAACCATTTAAAAGGGAGAAGTTGTTCATTGTGAATAATGCTGTTGCAATTTAGATGATGGGCAGTGGGTATGTGGACTTGGGCATTTTCTGTAAAACTATGTCCAGTAAATATATGACCATTTTGCACCACTGTATATTTTGCAGAATTAGATGAAATGGAACTGATAAGTACAACTAATTCCAAAGTTTCGCCTAATTAAGTCATTTTAGTTCTAGAGAGGAAAACCTAAACCCTGAAATGTGGTCTCCCTATTTTTCTTGCTACACAATATAGTGAGGTTTTTTTTTTTTTAACTGTTAACATCACCATTTGCTGTTTTGGTGTTCTGTGGTACTCAGTTTCAATGACAACAATTAATAGTACATGTGCATTTGTTCCTCAAGGCTGGGAACTGGATTTTTTCATAAGCACGTCCTGTTTTCAGTAATTGGTTATACCACCAAGGAGTAAAACAAAAGATGAAACATCCTTCAAAGGAAGACAAATGGAATTAATATTCCAATTGGGTAATTACCATCCATGAGCCTAAAAGAACTCTTGTCCTTTCCTATTCAGTCTCAGATTATTGTGCAATGTGGCTCTGTTGCACTTAAAGCCTACTTTCTTATACCACACACAAGAATGCTTTTCAACTTTGGGTTAGAATAATTTATTCTAATGTTTAAAGTGATGGGTTCTTTGGCTTTGTTGGAATTTTCTGGCAAAATACAGCAAAAGAACTGATTTTTCTCAGTGTTCTTGCTGCTCCTATCTTAATTTAAGATTCAAATAATATGAATCATTTACATGACACAATGTAACATGTTAGATTTCTTTTGCTGGAAGTAAGTGTGGAATTAATGTTAAGAATATGGACTCAGGAATCATACAGCCTTGGTTCAAATCTTAGTAATGTCATTTGTTAACAGCATGAAGCATGACCCTGGGAAAGTTACTTGAATATTCTGTCTTAGTTTTCTCCTATGTGCAATAGTAATAGTTCTTACCTTATTGTACCTAATAGCAGTTAACATTTGTGAGCATTTAATACACATCAAGCACAGTCCTAAACGCTTTACACATATATTGAGTTATTACATAAGCCACTTGGAATAGTTCTGGTATATTCCAAGCACTAAATAAATGTTAGCAATAATAATGGTAATTATTAGTATCTGTAGCAATCCTAATAATAGAAACAGATGTAGTAGCGTTCTTATCTCATTGTACCACTATTTGTTGTTATACATTACAAACCAGGCTCTTAACCTAAAGGGTGTTTCAAAAGTTCTATTTCAGTTCTAATAAAAAATTCAGACAACATGTTATGAATACCTATCAAGGAGAATGAAAATTTCACATCAAATACTTAATATTTTTAAACTGACTTAAAAATATACTATCTATTGGCACAAAGTAAGCTTTATCTAGGTAAGCACAGAAAAGCAATATGGAGAAAACACAGATTGCAGTGTAGAGCCTTACTGAAATACTGAATGCTTGTCAACTCTCACCTTTTCTATTAAAAATACAGCTTTTGTGATGATGGGGAGATATTGGGTGTAGGAATAAAAATTGAAAATGTTAAGGTGTCCTTCTTCCCTATGGATATGATAACTCCACTGTCTTTGGACCCAAGATGCCCCACACCTCTTAAGAGTGAATAGAGAAAGAAGCAACATATCACATGCATACACCTTTGTGCATGCTCACAAGTATATCCACTGTACTCATAAGCACATTTTCTCCCTAGTTCACTCACTCATGCACTGGAGAGAAAATTTACTGGAATAAATTTATAATCTCAAACATCAACTCTCTATGGAAATTGCTAAACCATATCAATAATTGTAACTTTTGCTGTCTATTTTAAATTAAGTCAGCATTTTGTTGTTCTTTGTATTTTTTAAATGTCAAGTAAACACATGCTTCTCATTAAAAAATAAATCAGTTCAGTGGGACATAAAGTAAAAGAGCTAAATTCTCTATTCTACTCCTTTGAAGGAACCACTGGTGATGATAGATTGGTTTACATTTTTTTCAGGTATCTTCTAAACAAAAACACATACATTTATACACACAGACTTTCTACAAATTAAGAATATAAACACATCATTCTATGATTTGGTTTTTTTCTTGAAAACATATGACTATGCTTTCATGACAGTGCTCATAGGTTTCTTTTAACAAATATTTGAGTACTTTACACACATTGTGAAACAAAACAAAATCTGGAGCTTACATTAGATAGGGTGATCAAGAAAGTAGGAGGAGATATTTGAACAGAGGCTTGAATAAATATATGAGCATGCTGTCCCAGGAAATTGATTTATCATTAGGGCCTATAGATTGGTTCCATATTTCTGCTATTTCAAGGAACTGAAAGATCAGTCTTATGTCAAATGAATGCTGTGTACTTCTGAGTTTTTCATCATAAATATTTCTAACAGTACAACATCTAAAATGTTGACAACTATTTCCAAATTGTCTTCCAGTCTAGTTTTACTAAAGTACCTCAATACCTGACACCAAGACTGCATAAGTGTTCCTATTTTTCCAGATGCTTGCCAACCCTGCAGACTTGTTGCACTTTGTCATTGTTCTCTACACTTAATGGTGAGAAACGGAAATTCTACTTCCATTTCCCTGATTACTAGTGAGTTTACAGATCTTATCCTATAGGTTATAACAATTATTATTGCTTTTTATCTTTACTGACTATTTACATATGTATTATTGCTTTTATCCTAAGGGATGTGTAAGAGCTCTTTTTATATTTAATTTATCTTTTCTATCATTGGGGTTGAAAAAAATTACCCAGTTTAATATTGATCTTTTGACTTTTTTATGCTGGTTTTCTTAAAAACTTTTATAACTTTTATATAGCCAAAAATTACTAGTTTTCCCAGATCTATTCATGACTAAGTGCCTACACTGTGCCAGCCTCCTTCCTAGAAGCCAAAGATATAGGGTTAAAAACAATGTTTACAGGCCAGGTGCAGTGACTCACAACTGTAGTTCCAACGCTTGGGGAAACCGAGGTGGGAAGATCATTTGAGCCCTTGAGTCTGAGACCAGTCTGGGTAATATGACAAATCCCATCTCTACAAAAATGATTCCAGTGTGGTGGTGTGCACCTGCAGTCCCTGGTACTCAGGAAGCTTGAAATGGGAGAATAACTTGAGGCTGAGAAGTCGAGGCTGCAGTGAGCCAAAACCATGCTACTGTACTCCAGCCTGGGTGACAGAATGAGACTACTCTGTCTCAATTCATATATATATATATATGTGTGTGTATGTGTATATATATATATATATGTGTGTGTGTGTGTGTGTGTGCGTGTGTGTGTGTATGTGTGTGTGTACACATATATATATATGTATAAATATGAGATGATTTCTATGTCATGCAAAGGATAAGGAAAAGCAAGAGAGACAGTAAAAAAGTGGTTGGGTGAGGGGGCTACTCCTTTATATAAAGCAGTCAAGAAAGGCCTCTCTGAGAGGATGGCATTTTATCAGACTCTAAAAGAAAGCAAGGAAGTGAACTACACAGGGGAACAACAGATGAAGCGGGATCCTACTAAGTGCATGTGAGGAATGGCAAAGAGGCCAAAGGCTGAGGGGATCTGTGAGTGGCTAGGCTGTGATGTGAGAAGCCATCAGGAGATTTTGAGCACAGGAATGACATTATCTGACTTACATTATAAGGGATCATTCAGGATGCACCACAAGGAATAGATTATAGGGGATGAGAACAAAAGCTAAAGTTGAGAGAACATTTATCAGAAAATTGCAATAGCCCAGTTGAGAGATATTGAGAGCTTCTAGGCATTTTGACACACTTACAAAAAATTTACTTTCATTAAAACTATAAAGACAGCAAAGTATGGTGGCTCACACCTATAATCCCAGCACTTTGGGACCCAGAGGTGGAATGATCACTTGAGCTTCAAGAGTTCAAGTCCAGCCTGGCAGCACAGTGAGACCTTATCTCTACAAAAAATTTAAAACATTTTGTTGGAGGTGGTGATGCATGCCTACAGTCACAGCTACTTGGGAGGCTGAAGTGGGAGGATCACTTGAGTCTGGGAGGTCAAGGCTGCAGTGAGCTGTGCTTGTGCTACTGCACTCCAGCTTAAGTGACAAAGCAAGACCCCGTCAAGAAAACAAAAAAAGAGTAAAAAGACAATATTTACATGTATTTTCAATTTAATTTAGGTAACTCATTTTAGAGTAAAAGATGAAATAACATAAACGTGTCAACATCTTTTTCCCACATTAACTTATGTTATACATTTAGATCTTTTATACACTGAGAACCTATTTTGTAAGGGACAAATTGAACATCAAGTTCTAAGGTTTTTCTCACAAAATGCTATTATTCAAACCATCATTAATTTAAAAATTTATCTCTTCCCCACTGGTGTGAGAAGTTTTATTTCTATACATACAGTCATTCATCACTTAACAATGGGGATATGTTCTACAGAATACATTGTTAGGCAATTCCATTTTTAAGCAAACAGGCTAGAGTGTATTACATAAACCTAGATGATATAGCCTACTATACATCTATGCTACATGGCACAGCCTGTTCTTGTTAGATTCCAAACCTGAGCAGCATATTACTGCACTAAATACTGTAGGTAATTCTAATAGTAAGTATTTGTGTATCTAAACATTTTTAAACATAGGAGAAGTACATAAAATACAGTACACAAGATTTTAAAAATGGTATACTTGTATAAGGCACTTACCATAAATGGAGCCTGCAGGAGTCTGGTTGAGTCAGTGAATGAATGGAGATTGAATGTGAAGGCCTAGAATATTACTAAACACTACTATAGACTTCATAAACATTGTACACATAGGCTACCCTAAATTTCCTAAAAAATAAAGTAATTGAACTATAATATTATGACTACAGTGTCACTAGGAGATAGAAAATTGTCAGTTCCTTTATCTTCGTACAGGATCACCATTGTATGTGCCATCTGTCACTGACCAAAACATCTTTATGCACTGCCTGACTATATTTGAATATATTTCTGGACTGTGAAATTCTGGATCTGTCTATTTATCATTGTACCAGGAAAATGCTATTCTCATTATTGTTGCTTTTAATATATTTTTAGATTCAGTAAAGACAGTAAAATCATTATCGGATATAAACTAGCTACAGCCCTTCTATAAAGCTATTTATGATAACTGATATTCTCTATCATCATTATAAACTGAAAAAAGCAGAAAATTAGAGCCAAAGAAAATTATGCTTCTAGAAATGTCACTTGCATTTCAGAATTGTTTCATGGCCATCGGCACATGCCCCCAAAACTAAACCCTTCCTCTGTCTTCTGTGTTTATTCATCCTCTGTTTATGAGTTTTGATGATCCTCTATGAAAACAAATACTTCATTATGCTGTGTCGTATGTCTAACTGTTTGTGCACCTAAATCTGCAGATTTCCAGATGCTGGAGGACAAAATAGTACATATTAAATTCAAAGAGCTTCAGCATTTAGGATAGTTTGAAGCACAGGCTTTTTGAAAATTTTTAATGGAGTCCAATTTATCTTTTTCTTTTGTTGCTCATATTGTTTTGTTCATATTTTGATATCATATGTAAACAAACCATTGTCATATCTGCAATTGTGCAGATTTAGCCTACCTTTCTTCTAAGAATTTTTGCCTTCCTTGAAAAATTTTAATATTTAAGTCCTTGAAAAATTTTGAGTTACTTTTTATATATGATGTGATAAAATCTAATATCATTTTTAGTATATGATATCCAGTTTTTCAGTATCATTCATCTAAAGCACAAGTTTTCCTCCATTGAATGGTTTTGGCATCTTTGTCAAAATTATATTAACTTCCTGTCTCTTTTCAAGATGGCTGACTAGGAACATCAGACATCCGTTTCCTTCAGAAAAAATAAAAGTTATCAAGGGGAAAGTGCTAAAACCTAGTGAAAATCTCACAGGAAGAAGCTGGGGCACAGACAAAGAAGGAAACAAGAGACTGGCGGAGATTGGCTGGGAACCCAAAGGACTTACTTCATCAAAAGTGTATGTGTGCATGGTATTGGCTCCCTTTGCCTTTGCAGTAGATGGCTCTGCTCTTGAAAACCCAAACACTGCTGTGAATGTCAATTTAGGGACTTCTTAAGAGCCCTACACCAGAGTACCAGCTCATTGAAAGTCACTTGCCCTACTCCATGTCCGAGCTATGGTGGTGGGTGCCATACTTTGAGTACACAGACTGGGAAACTGTCCAGCTCAGGAAACATCAGCACTTGTGTCTCCATATCACCAGAGGCCCTGCAGACATTCCTCAAACCTGCTTGGATTGTAACAGCTACACAGGGCTGGCTGGACACAGGGGAATGGCAGGATTCCCAGTAGTCTTGCCCTCTGGGAGGGCTGCTCCAAAGAGAATGGGAAAAGCAGCATACTAAGGGAGTATGTGCACAGAGGAGACCAGAGCAAACACTTTCCTGGCCCGGGACCTCCTGCTGGTGGGCTGGGAGAAACAGTGCCACTTCCAGCAGAGATGTAGGTGGTGTGCTTGGCTCTGCAATAAAGAGTGTGATTCCATCCCATTGGGCAGGAAGCCTCAGTGCTCAGGCATGGACATGGAAAGGGAGAGAGGAACTTCTCCTCTCCCCACCCACACCTGCAGAGACAGCCCTGGCTGCATCTGTGAGAGGCTGGTAAAGGCACATCAGAGGATGGCCATTCTAGGGTTACTAGGGATGACCATGTCCCCACTGGCAGTGTGCCCAGTAGACCCAGGCTTGCATGAAAGGTGAGGCCTGTTATCTCTACATGAACAGCAAGATTTCTGCAGTGGCGAGCAAGAGAGCCAAAAACCTGAGTGTTCTGGCCTGAAAAAGGAGATTTTGCACTGAAGATATTTCAGCAGTGAGCCAGAAGGCAAGAGCCTTTCATAGCTCTTGGTTATGCTGCTGCCTGGAGATAGACAGGAGTGTCCATCCAATTTGAGTGTCCTAAGCACCGGGACAAGGGTATGGCAGGGAGCAGGTAACATTTTTGCCTGCCCAGGCCTTGGAGCTGGGGCAGCCCGCTCCTCCTCTGCAGAGATCTTAATAAATTTGACCCTACCATCCTAATCAGGGCTAAGGCTTGTGCCTGATGTTGCAGTTTCCAAGGGCAGCCTTGGTGGTTCAACTCAGCCCATCTTTGACCCCAACTCAGGGACTGAAAAGGGAGTTCAAGCCATTGTGCACTCCACAAACCAGTCCATGTCCTGAGACAACTGAGAGCTTCACTAAGTGAAAAAAGGATCAGGCATATTCCTGTCTGCTTTTGTTATAACCAGCTCTTACCCTTAGGCACCATCCACTGGCCTGGAGGTTGAACTGCATAACCCACTACAAAATCTGCTGACACAAGCGCACAACACTAGGAAACAGAATAAGCTTCCTGAGACCTCCACCATCCCAGCGCCACAGGAGGCAGTGACTCAGCTCACACACCCAGTCTATCATTTTAATAGCCAGCATTTAAAAAAGCTGCCACACAAAAGTTATCTACAATCAAGTAACGTATACAGTCTTTGCCACTGAAAGCACCCAGAACCAAACCCAAATGTCCTTACACCACATACATATAGTCGCAGTATTAATCAGGAAAAAAAAATCTTTCCTAAATGAAAAGATACATACATTAAAAATAAGAGATAATTTATCCAGTTAAAAACAAACCATAGAAACAATTTGGGATATATAGAAAACAGAATATTACAATACCCCAAAAGGATCATATGAACTCTCCAGCAATTCAATCTAAGCAAAATGACACTTTTGAAATATTAGGAAAATAATTTTAAATATTGATTTTTAAAAAGCTTAAAGAAATCTAAGAGAATGTTGAAAACCAACAGACACAAAAATGAGAAAAATAATTCAGGGTATGAATGATAAATTTGCTAGATATATGATGTTAAAAACAAAAAACAAGCTGAACTTTCTGGAATTCAAAAATTTATTGAACGAATTTCAAACTATTGTCAAAATCTTTAGCAATAAACTAAACCAAGTGAAAGAGTTTCCCAGAGCTTGAAGACAGGTCATTCCAATTAACCTAGGGAGAAAAAAATAAAGAAAAAATAATTTTTAAATGAATAAAGCCTTTGAGTACAGGGTTATGCCAATAACCAAACCTACAAGTTGTAGGTATCACTGATGGAGAAGAAAGAGTAAAAAGTTTGGAAAACTTCTTTGAGGGAATAATTGAAAGTTTTCTTAGAGACTTAGACATTCAGATATAAAGGCTCAAAGAACTTTAACGAGATACACAGCAAGACAGACTTCACAAAGACATATAGTTATCAAATTACACAGAGTCAATATGAAGAAACAAGATCCAAAAGAACATGAGGAAAAAAAGCATCTAATAACATACGAAGGAAATTCCATAAGACTAACAGTGGATATCTTAGCAGAAACCTCACAAGCCAGAATAGATTGGGATTCAATTTTCAGATTCTTAAAGAAAAATATTATCAATCATGAATTTTGTATCTTGCTAAATGAAGCTTTATAAATAAAGGAGAAATAAAGTATTTCTGGCCAAGAAAACACTAAGAGAGTTTGCCATCACCAGGCCAGTTCTTCAAGAAAAGCTCAAGCAATCTAAACCTTGAAATGAAAGGTTGATAATCGCCATCATAGAAACACTGAAATTATAAAACTCACAGGTGTTATAAAACAGTAATTGAGACTAAAAAGCAACTAGACAGCAACTGATATTAATAACAAAACAAAACCTAACATCAATATTATCTTTGAAGATACATGAATTAAATACTCAACTAAAAATATATAGATTGGTGGAATGGATAAAAAAAAATAGGTAAAACCATATGCTGCTTATAAGAAACCAACCTAGTCATTAAAGACAAATAGATTCAAAGTAAAGAATGGAAAAAGATATTTCAAACAACTGGAGACCCAAAGCAAACAGGATTAGCTACATTTATGTCAAATAAAACAGACTTTAAATCTGTAACAGTAAAAAAAACAAAGTCATTATATAATAATAAAAAGATCAATTCAATGAGAAGATATGATAATCCCAAATATATATGCACTCAACACTGGAGTACCCAGAATGATAAAGCAAATACTATTTAATATGGTTTGGCTTTACGCCCAGCAAAATCTCATCAACCACATGTTGAGAAAGAGACTTGCTTAAAGGTAATTGAATCATGGGGGTGATCTCCCTCATGCTGTTCTTGTGATAGTGAGTGAGTTCTCATGAGAGCTGATGGCCTTGAAGTGTGGGCCTTCCACTTAATCTCTTTCTCCTGCCACCTTGTAAGATGTGCCTTGCTTTCCCTTCATCTTCCACCATGACTGTAAGTTTCCTGAAGGCTCCCCAACCATGCAGAACTGTGAGTCTATCACACCTATTTACTTTGTAAATTATCCAGTCTCAGGTAATATTTTTATAGCAGTGTGAAAACAGACTAACACAGAGAATTGGTACCAGCAGAGTTGGGTGCTGCTATAAAGAAAACCTGAAAATTTAGAATTGACTTGGAACTGTGTAATGGGCAGAGGTTGGAACAATTTGGAGGGCTCAGAAGAAGGCAGGAAGATGTGGGAAAGTTTAAAACTTCCTAAAGACTTGAATGGTTTTAACCAAAATGCTGATAGTGATATAGACAATGAAGTCCAAACTGAGTTGGTGTCAGATGGAGATGAGGAAGTATCGGGGCTGCAGCAAAGGTCACCCTTGCTATGCTTTAACTGAGAGACTGGCAGCATTTTGCCCCTGCCCTCTCTAGGGAAAGTTCTTCTGTGGAACTTTGAACTTGAGAGAGATGATTTAGGGTACCTGGTGGGAGAAATATCTAAGCAGAAAAGCATTCAAGAGGTGACCTGGCTTTTTTTAAAAAACATACAGTTTTATGTGTTTATACAAAGATGGTATGAAATTGGAACTTATGTTTCAAAGAGAAGCAGAGCATAGAAGTTTGAAAACTTTACAGCCTGACCATGCGGTAGAAAAGAAAAACCCATTTTCTGGAGAGAAATTCAGGTAGACTGCAGAAATTTGTTTAAGTAATGAGGAGCCACTGTTAATTACCATGATAATGGGGAAAATATCTCCAGCACATTTCAGAGATCTTCAAGGTGACCCTTCCATCACAGGTCCAGAGGCCTAGGAAGAAAAAATAGTTTCTGTGGGCCAAACCCAGAGCCCCGCTGCTCTGTGCAGCCTTGGAATTTGGTAATCTGTGTCCCAACTGAGAGCTTCAGCCATGACTAAAAGAGGTCAACATACAGTTCAGGCACTCAATGACAGTCCATGAAAGCAGTCATAGCAACTCTACCCTGCAGAGCCACAGAGATAGAGCTTCCCAAGTTTGTGGGAGTGACTTCTTGCATCAACATGCCCTAAATGTAAGACATGAAATCAAAGGAGATTTTGGAGCTTTAAGATTTTTGTTTGTTTGTTTTGAGACAGAGTCTCACTCTGTCACCCTGGCTGGAGTGCAGTGGCATGATCTCAGCTCACTGCAACTTCTGCCTCCCAAGGTCATGCTATTCTCCTGCTTTAGCTTCCCAAGTAAGTGGGATTACAGGTGTCCACCACATTTGGCTAATTTTTGTATTTTTAGTTGAGACAGAGTTTCACTATGTTGGCCAAGCTGGTGTAGAACTCCTGACCTCAGCTGATATGCTTGGAGCTTTAAGACTTAATGACTGCCTGGACAAGTTTTTGACTTGCATAGAGCCTGTGGCCCCTTTGTTTTGGCTGATTTCTCCCATTTGAAATGGGGACATTTACCTAATGCCAGCATTCCTAGTTGTATCATGGAAATAACTAACTTGTTTTAGATTTTACCATCCTATATGTAGAAGAAACGTGGCTTGTCTCAGGTGAAATTTTGCATTTGGACTTTTGGGTTAATGCTGGAATGAGCTAACACATTGGTGAACTTTTGGGAAAAAAACGATTGGTTTAAAAATATGAAAATATAAAAATGAGAGGCCAAGGTCAGAATAACATGGTTTGGCTCTGTGTCCCCACCCAAATCTCATCTTGAATTGTAACCCCCACATGAGGAAGGAACCTGATAGGCAGTGACTGGATCATGGAGGCAGTTTCCCCCATGATGTTCTTGTGACAGTGGGTGAATTCTTACTAGAGCTGATGGCTTTAAAGTGTGGCACTTCCTCATTCTCTTTCTCCTGCCACCATGTAAAACATGCCTTGCCTCTCCTTCACCTTCCACCACAATTAGAAATTTCCTGAGGCCTCCCCAGCTATGTGGAACTGTGAGTCAATTAAACCTCTTTTCTTTATGAATTATCCAGTGTCAAGTAGTATCTATATAGCATGAAAACAAATTAATACAATACTAAACCTAAGAAAAGAGATAGCAACACATTAATAGTGGAATTTTAACACCCTACTGACAGCACTAGAAACATTATTTAGACAGTAAATGAACAAAGAAACACTGTACTTAAATTGGAGTTTAGACAAAATTGACCTCACAGACATTTATGGAATATTTTATCCACAATTTCTGAATATACATTTTTCTCATCATTACATGGAACAGTTTCTAAGGTAGACCACATGTTAGGCCACAAAACAAGGCTCAATAAATTTAAGTAAATCAAAATTATATTAAGTATCTTCTCAGATCACAGTAGAATGAAAGTGGAAATTCATTTTAATAGGAACTTAGAGAACTACACAAATACATGGAAATGAAAGAACATGATATTCAATTACCTTTATGTCAATAATGAAATCAACACAGAAATTTGAAAATTTTTTGAAATGAATGAAAATAGATGCACGACAAAGCAAAACATTCAGGATACAGCATTAAGTGCCTACATCAAGAAAATAGAAAGATCACAAATTTACAAGCTGACATTACACCTCAAACAAAAGGAGAACAAGAACAAACCAAACCCAAAGCTAGCTGAAAAAAAAATTATAAAAGACATTAAAGCAAAGCTAAATGAAATTGAGACCAAAATAGAAAAATAAAAAGGACCTGAAACAGAGCTAAATGAAATTGAGACCAAAATAGAAAAATAGAAAGGATCAATATAATTAAAAGATAATCTTTTGAAAGGATAGATAAAATAGACTGCTAGCTAGATTAATGAAGAAAGGAAGAGAGAAACTTCAAATAAGAAAAATCAGTGATGAAAACAGAGACATTACAGTGATACCACAGAAATATAAAGATCATGAGAGACTATTATGAACAGCTCTATATTCACAAACTAGCAAACTTAGAGGAAATGGATAAAGTCATAGGTGTCTTTAGTAAAGTTTCGGGATACAAAATCAATGTAAAAATATCAGGAACATTTCTATACACCAATAATAACTAAGCTTTAAATCAAATTAATTCCATTTATTATAGCTACAAAAATAAATAAACAAAATACCTAGCAATATATTTAACCAAAAAGGTGAAATGTCTCTAAAAGGAAAACTATAAACCACTGATGAATAAATTAAAAAACATCCTATGCTCAGGGATTGGAAGACTCAATATTGTTAAAATGATGATACTCCCTAAAGCTAGCTATACATTCAGCAAAATTACTATTAAAATACCAGTCAGAAAATTTGCCTAGAATCTACAAAACCCTGAATAGCCAAAGCAAGTCTAAATAAAAAGAATAAAACTGGAGACCTCACATTACCTGACTAAATTATACAATAAGTTTATAGTAACCAAAATAGCATGGTACTGGTGTAAAAATAGACACATAGATCAATGGACCAAAATAGAGAACCCCAAAATGAAGCCATACCTATGACCAAGTGGTCTTTGACGAAGTCAACTAAAATGTATATTGGGGAAATGACACCCTATTCAACAAATTGTGCTAGTAAAATTGCATTGCCATATGCAGAAAAATGAAACTAGATCCCCTTTCTCACCATATACAAAAATTAACTCAAGATAATTAAATACTTAAAATTAAAAATGTGAAACTAAAAAATTCCTAAAATAAAACCTAGGAGAAACTTCTGGACATTGACCTAGACAATGAATTTATGACCAAAACTTCAAAAGCACAAGCAACAACAACAGCAAAAGTAGACAAATGGGACTTACTTAAACGAAAGTGCTCTGCTCAGCAAAATAAATAATCGACAGAGTAAAAAGGTAAGCTACAGAAGGAGAGAATATATGTGCATCTGACAAAGAACAAGAATCTAGAATCTACAAGTAACTCAAACAACTCAAGAAAGGAAAATAATAAAACAAATAACTTCATTTAAAAATGAGTAAAAAACATGAAGACACTTCTTAAAAGAAGACATACACATTGCCAACAAACATATTAAAAAATGTTCAACATCGTTAAAGATAAGAAAATGCAAATTAAAACCACAATGAGATATCATCTCACACCAGTCAGAATGGCTATTCTCAAAAAGTCAAAAAACAACAGATGGTAGTGAAAATGTGGAGAAAAGGGAATACTTTCACACTGCTAATGGGAATGTAAATGTTCAGCCTCTATAGAAAACAATATGGAGATTCTCAAAGGAAATAACTAAAAGTAGAACTACCATTTGACTCAACAACACCACTAGTAGTATCTACCCAAGGGAAAAGAAATCTTTATATTTAAATAAATAAATAAATAAATAAAGGCCGGGCATGATGGCCAATGTCTGTAATCCCAGCACTTTGGGAGGCTGAGGCAGGCTGATCATGAGGTCATGAGATCAAGGCCATCCTGGCCATCATGGTGAAACCCTATCTCTACTAAAAATACAAAAAGTTACCTGGGCATGATGATGCATGCCTGTAGTCCCAGCTACTCAGGAGGCTGAGGCAGGGGAATCACTTGAACTCAGGAGGCAGAGAATGCAGTAGCTGAGATCGTGTCACTGCACTCCAATATGGCGACAGAGCAAGACTCTGTCTCAAAAAAAAAAAAAAAAAAAAAAAAAAAAAAAAACTTGCACTTGTATGTCTACCACAGCCTTGTTAAGAATAGCAAAGATATGAAATTGACCTAGTGTCCATCAACAGATGATTGAATAAAGAAAATGTGCTGTGTATATGTACAGACATACAAACACACACACATATGTACACATACACCATGAAGCACTATTCAGTTATAAAAAAGAAAAAAATCATGTCATTTGCAGCAACATGGATGCAATCACAGGCCATTAGATTACAGGAAATAAGTCAGAAACCAATAGTTAACTGACTTGTTCTCATGCACAGGCGGATGCTAAATACCATTTACACATGGTCATAGAGAGTTGAATAATAGACACTGGTGACTTAAATGGTAAATGGTGGGAGGGAGTGGGTTTGGAAATTATTTACTGAGAACAAGGTGCACTGTTCTGTTGATGGTTAAACTACAAGCCCAGTCTGTTGTTTAATTTCCACATATATGTAAGTTTCTCTAATTTGTGTTATTTTGCCATTATTTTATTGTAGTCAGAAAACATACTTTATATTATTTGTATTATTTGGAACTGAGTTTTTTCAAAAAATGACATAGCATAATAGCTACCTTAAAGAGTATTCCCTGTGTACTTGAAAAGAATGTATATTTTTCAGTTATTGAATGAACTATTCTACAAATATCTATTAAATTTCATTTGTTTATAACGTTGTACAAGTATTATTTTTTGTTGAAATTCTGTGTATTTGATCTATCTGTTGTGAAAAGTGGGGATCTGGGTTCTCTATTAGTGTTCAATTATCTATGTCACCTTTCATTTCTGTCAGTTTTTGCTTTATGTATTTTGTTACTCTGTTATTAGGTCCATATATGTGTATACTTGTCGTATCTTTCTGAAGGATTATTTTGTCATTACAGATATCTTTCTTTATGTCTAGTAACATTATTTGTTTTGAAATCTATTTTGTTTATTTTTATTATAGTCACTTCATGATTTTCTCTTTGCATAAATCTTTTTCCATTCTTTATTTTTTAAATTGATTTATATATTTAAATCTCAAGTGTATTAGATCCCAGCTTTTAATCCCATCTAAAAATTCCTGATTATTAATTGGAATATTTTATTTATTAATATTTACTATTACTATTGACATAATTGAATTTACATATACCATTTTACCTTTTTTTAATATCTCCTATATCTTTTGCCTCCTCTATTCCTCTTTTACTGCTTTTTATTGCATCAGGTAAATATTTTCTCTGGGAGTATTTCAATTTTTTATAAATTATTTACTCTATTGTTTAAGTTACTTCCATAGTGGCTGCTTTCAGGCTTATCATATAGATATTAACCTATAAGAAATGTCTTTATATTTATACAAACTTAATTTTGTTGAAATGAGAAGACATTACTCCTATATAACTATTTTCTTTCCCTCCTTTTGTGAATTACTCTTAAACATTCTATACTTATAATTTCTCCACCCCAAGGATGCTTATTAAAATCATAGTTTTATATAGTAAAACTGCTTTAAAGAAGCTAAGGGAGGAAGGGTGAGCAAATATATATCCATAGCTTTTGATATATTAACATTCTCATCTATCATTTGTGGTTCTGTTTGTTTATTTCCATGGATTTGAGTTTTAATTTGTAGTAATTTCCTTAGCCCAATACAGCTTTGCATCCAACCCACATGTTCTGTGCTGTTATTGGCCAGTATGTTACAATTCCATATGTTATAAGCCCAACAATACTATATACACATATAGTGTATGTATGTGTGTGTGTGTAAATATTGTATATATATATATATATATATTTACTAAATAGCTATGTGTGTATACATGCACAGACTAGGCATTCTTAATTCGAAAAATTCAAATCTTGAGTGCTTCAAAATCCACAATTTTTTGAGCCCTCACATGATGTCACAAGTCACAGTCGAAACACAACCCCACAACACACAGTTCACTCACAATCTCCGAGGGTCTTACTATACAGTACCCTTTTAATCAAGACACAGCATTGCAGCTGGAGACTGAAAGCCTACTATTGTTTCCTGTTGATGTTGTTTAACAGCCTACACAGGTATTCTGGTGCAGCTAATGTGCTGCTTAGTTACCATAAATACATAATTTTTTCACTGTATTAATGGTATATCATGCTTTTTAGTATTAGTACATATGTGTGACCAAGTATAAGAAAATAATTACTTATTGATAGCATAGAAATTGAGATTCATTGGTCTATATATATGTTTTGTAGTATAGTTTGAGATCAGGTTGTGTGATGCCTCCAGATGTGTTCTTTTTGCTTAAGATTGTCTTGGCTATCCGGGTTCTCTTTTGGTTCCATATGAAGTTTAAAGTGTTTTGTTGTTGTTGTTGTTGTTGTTGTTGTTTTTCCAGTTCTGCGAAGATCAATGGTAGCTTGATGGGGATAGAGTTGAATCTATAAATTACTTTGGGCAGTATGACTATTTTCATGATGTTGATTCTTCCTAACCATAACTGTGGAATGTTTCTCCATCTGTTTGTGTCCTCTATTATTTCCTTGAGGAGTGATTTGTAGTTCTCTTTGAAGAGGTCTTTCACATCCATTGTTAGTTGTATTCTTAGTATTTTATTCTCTTTGTAGCAATTGCGAATGTGTGTGCACTCATGATTTGGCTCTCTGTTTAACTGTTATAGGTGTATAGGAATGCTTTTGATTTCTGCACATTGATTTCATATCCTGAGACTTTGCTGAAATTGCTTATTGGCTTAAGGAGATTTTATGCTGAGACGATGGGGTCTTCTAAATATACAATGATGCTGTCTGCAAATAGAGACAATTTGACTTCCTTTTTTCCTAACTGAATACTCTTTATTTCTTTTTCTTGCCTGATTGCTCTGGCCAGAAATTCCTACACTGTATTGAATAGGAATGGTAAGACAGGGCATTCTTGTCTAGTGCCAGTTTTCAAGGGGAATGCTTCCAGTTTTTGCCCATTTAGTGCGATATAGCCTATGGGGTTGTCATGAATAGCTTTTATTATTTTGAGATACATTCCATCAATACCTAGTTTATTGAGAGTTTTTAGCACAAAGGGCTGTTGAATTTTCTTGAAGGCTTTCTCTGCATCTATTGAGATAATCATGTGGTTTTTATCTTTGGTTCTGTTTATAACACCACACATCTGCAACCATCTGATCTTTTACAAACCTGACAAAAACAAGCAATGGATTCCCTGCTTAATAAATGGTCTTGGGAAAACTGGCTAACCATGTGCAGAAAGCGGAAACTGGACCTCTTCCTTACACCTTACACTAAAATTAACCCCATATGGATTAAAGATTTAAACATAAAACCTAACTCCATAAAAACCTTAGAAGGAAACCTAGGCAAAATCATTCACGCATAGGCATAGGCAAGAACTTCATGACGAAAACACCAAAAGCAATGGCAACAAAAGCCCAAATAGACACATGGGATCTAATTAAACTTAAGAATCTATGCACATCAAAAGAAACAATCATTCTAGTGAACAGGCAACCAACAGAATGGGAAAAAGTTTTTGCAATCTACCCAGATGACAAAGGGCTAATATCAAGAAGCTGCAAATAACTAAAGCAGAATTACGAGAAACAAACAAACCCATTCGAAAGTGGGCAAAAATATATAAACAGACTCTTTTCAAAAGAAGACATTTATGAGGCCAACAAAGATGAAAAGAATGCTCATCATCACTGGGCATTATAGAAATGCAAATCAAAACCACAATGAGATACCATCTCACACCAGTTAGAATGGTGAACATTAAAAAATCTGGAGACAACAGATGCTAGAGAGGATGTGGAGAAATAGGAACAGTTTTACGCTGTTGGTGGGAGTGTAAATTAGTTCAGCCATTGTGGAAGACAGTGTGACAATTCCTTAAGGACCTAGAAATAGAAATTCCATTTGACCCAGCAATCCCATGACTGGGTATTTACCCAAAGGAATATAAATCATTTTACTGTAAAGACAAATGCACACCTATGTTTATCATGGCACTGTTCACAATAGCAAAGACCTGGAACCAACACATATGCCCATCGATGACAGACTGGACAAGGAAAATGTGGCACATATACACCATGGAATACTACGCAGCCATAAAAAATGATGAGTTCGTGTCCTTTGTAGGGACATGGATGAATCTGAAAACCACCATTCTTAGCAAACTGACACAAGAACAGAAAATCAAACACCGTATGTTCTCACTCATAGGCAAATGTTGAACAGTGAGAACACATGGACACAGGGAGAGGCACATCACACACTAATGTCTATTGTGGGGGGTTAGGGGAGGGAAAGCCAGGGTGGAGAAGTTGGGGAGGGATAACATGGGAAGAAATGCCAGATATAGGTGATGGGGGTATGGAGGCAGCAAACCACATTGCCATGTATGTACCTATGCAACAATTCTGCATGATCTGCACATGTACCCTATAACTTAGAGTACAATAAAAATAAAAGAAAAAATTTTTGAGATTGAGGAATGATAGTGATGCCAACCAAAACAGATATTCCACGAGTGGCTGAGATAGTGACACTTTTGCTTTCTGTTGATTCAATGTATAGAAACTTTGTTTCTTACACAAAATTACCAAAAATATTGTACAAAATTACCTTCGGGCTACATGTATAAGGTATATATGAAATATAAACAAATTTTGTTTACACTTGGGTCTCATCTCCAAGATATCTCATTATGTATATGCAAATATTCCAAAATTTAAAAAAATCTGAAATCTGAAACATTTCTGTTTCCATGCATTTTGGATAATGGATACTCAATCTATACATATATTTTCTCTGAATCTTTATTTTGAATACATTATTTTTGAAGACATTATTTTAAATTAATGTCTTCAAATTTTCTAATTTTTTCCTCTGCCTGTTAAAATCTACTATTGAGCCCCTTTAGTAAATGTTTCATTTTAGTTGTTGCAGTTTTTAGTGTCAGCCTTTTCTATTTTTTAAATAATTTCTATGTTTTTATTAATGTTCTCTAATGCAACAGTTTTATTACAGTTTACTTCTTTAATAATGGTTTTCTTTAGCTCTTTGAACATATTTATAAGGGCTACTTTGAAATATTTCTCTATTATACACAATTTCTGTTGTTTCTCACTGGAAGTTTTTATTCCTTGTTTTTATTCTAGTATTTGGCTCATCCTTTCACATTTCACATCTCATTTTTTTTCTGGAAACTGAACATTTTAGATAATGTATTGTAGCAATTTTCCTCTCCATTCCAGAGCTTGTTATTGATATTTTCTTCTTTGCTTGTTTAGTAACTGGCTGGGTTGTTTTAGTGAAGTCTGTGTGATGTTGCTTTTCAGAGGATACAGTTTTTGGTAAGCCCAGAGTCATTCTGGGTTGGCGGTGTCTTTGACAGGACTCTCTTTATTTCTCCTTATCACGCCAGATATTAAGCTTCACCAATTGCTGGCTCATTGCTCTGCTGTTTACTGTAGGGAGCCAGCCCTACATCACCTGTGGGTACCCTGAGTTCAGTGGCAACAAAGGAATGAGAAAAAGACAGATTAAGAGAGAAAGTGGGACCAGGGGGCATCACTTTATTACTCTGGAGGAAACAGTGAAGGCCCCGAGCTCTCATCATCCACACTATTTATTGATTACAATCACTTTGATCTATAGGGTAGTGGTGGAGTGATGGTGGAGTGAATCAGTGAGCTGGAAGTGAATCAGTGAGCTGGAACTGGTGTGTCATCCTAAGGACTTAGAACAGTGGTGGTTCGGGAGTTCCACAAACCAAGAATATGTGATTATCTTTAGCCTGTTATTTATGTGAAGCTGATGGACCTCGGCTCTTACAAGGAACCTACAAGTCTGGCTACATTATAGTGCTATGAGGGGTTTTATGTCCTTGAGCACAATGTTTGTGGTAACAGAGCCAAGGTCACCCTGCACTGGAACATGAAGCATGGAGAGGCTTTCCTCCTCAGAGGCCTTATGCAGACTTCCACAGTTTGTTGTTCCTTGTTTACATGTTACTCATAACCAATTTATGTAGGCACTTTGTAAATCCTTTCTCCTTTGATGCTTTTCCCAACATTTACAATAATATCCCAGGACACAAATTGTTCCACAGAACAATCCAATCAAATTAGGCTCCTTGAAGTTGTAGTTCCAAAGGTCAGTGTTTGAGATTTGTACTGACACCAGAAGGGCTCTTCCAAGCTATTTCTCCATTTCTTTCCAATAAGCTAGCTTCTCTAAGAATAGGTCATATTTCCCATTAATGTATTAATTTTGCTTTTTGCCTACCTTGTCAATTGCTTTTTACCTAGACTTCTACTGTTTTTGAGAGTGCTCCATTTCCTGACTTTTTTGCATTCTGCTGCAAATGAAGTTATTTTCTTTGAAGAGGACTTTGAAGTTGCTGTTCTATGGCTTGCTTGTTTTCTCAGACAAAATATTAACCAAGTGTTTGGTGTTGGGAGAGGAAAAATGGTCAGTTTCTCTCTAAGTGACACCCGAATTGAAGAGGAGAGCACTCAGTGGATAAGAGGGTCAGCATCTTTAGGTATCTTTGGCTTGCCTCCTTTGTTTTTACAAAATCCTCATCCCATGAGCCAGGGCAAGAGCAACTGGGGGCTCATGTATGCCCAGACACCACTCCCAAACTAAATCATTTGTCTCATAAGTGAGGACTAGGCAATAAAAGGGCTCTTTCATGCCTTAGCTATGCTCATCTAGAGCTTAGATTCAGAAGAAATAGGTAGCTGGGATCAAGATGAAAAATGTTGATGTTCTGAATCTTTAGGGAAAAGAGCCCTCCAACTTGGTGCTGGAAGAAGAGAGAGGTCTGTGTTCTTGGCTGTTAAACTATGGAGCAGAGTTTCTGTCTAGTTGAATTGGAAAAGGGGGAATGAAAGGCATGGGTCTTGGCTTAAGAATCCAGGCTCTTGCAGTTTTTACTAAGTATAATAGATTTTTTTGAATAAGTATTTTTTTTATTTACTATATACAATTCCTGAAAACTTCAATGTTGTTTTTATGTATAATATGTACAAGTTTCACTAGGTAGTGAACCCACGGAGCTCCTCACAGTGATACCAGAAGTGGAACTCCCATTTTTCCTTCTTGTTGAAGTGGATATAAAGAGAATCACATAGAGGTGATATCCGCTTCTTTTTCTCAGTATTATGAATCTGAGATACTATTATGCTGTTGTGTGTAGCAATAATTTCTTCTTTTTATTCCTATAGAATACTTCATGGTATGAATATGCCATAACAAGTCATTGTTTTCTTCAATGTCATTTGGATCATTTTCAGTTTAGGGATATTAAAAATAAAGCTCTTATAACAATTATCATATACTTTTTAATCAACATAATCATTTGTTCTCAGCATACTCCTATGAATGAAATTTATGAATCATAACATATATGTATGTTTAACTTTAGTAATATTTGCCAATTTCTCAGGAATATAGTTCCAATATACACTACCACAAGCAATAAATAAGAGTTTTAGTTGTTCCATACTTAGCTAACTTTGGTTTTGTCAGGTTCTTCTAATTTTAGCCCTTCTGGTAGTATTTCAGTGGCATCTCATTCTGATTATATTTTCCATCTCTGTAATAACTAATGATGTTAAGTATCTTTCCATATGTTGGCCAAGTGAATGGTGTTTCTTGGGTGCCATTTTGAGTTGTTTGCCCATTTTTTAAAAAACTGGTTTGGCTGTCTTTTTCTATTTTATTTTTAGGAGTTCTTTATATATTATGTTAGATATATGCATTGCATATCTTCTCCTAATCTGTGGCCTGCCTCTTTACTCTTTTTATTATATCTTCTGATGAACAAAATTATTTATTTTAAAGTGAATTCCAGTATAGCAATCTTTTCTTGTAGAGCTAATGCTTTTGTGCTCTTTCAAAGAAGTATTTGTCTCCACTAAAGTCATAAATATATTGTCTAACATTTTTTTCTGGAAACATAATAGTTTTACATATCACATTTGCAACTATAAACTATCTTAAATTACTCCATGTCTAGTATAGATTCTATTTTAAAGTCCAATTCTATTCATATAAATATAGAATTAGTCCAGCATTGTTTATTAAACAATCTTATGCTCCCAAGATGGTCATGGCATAAGCAGGCCTGCTTCTGAATTCTTAGTTGCTTTGGTGTTTTAAACTATAACTACATCAAACCACATTGCCTTAACTACTAAAGCTTTACAATACATTGTGAAATCTGGTCATGTATATCCTTCATCTTTGTTCCTGTTTAAGATTGCTATGGCTACTCCTGGTCATTTATATTTCCATAGAAGTTTAGAATCGAATTTTTAAATCTAATCAGTGTGTCATAATGATTAAATTAGAGATTTCTTTATAAGTGTTATGGAGAACAATAGGTGGGAATACACTAAAAGAAAAAGAGAGATGCTTCAGCTTGATATTCTTATCTGTAGAATGATGTAGAAGATTTTGGCAAAGTAGTTTTTAAAATATGGCTTACTACTTTTATATATATATTAGTTTATTTTCATACTGCTGTAAAGAACTTTCTGAGGCTAGGTAATTTATGCATAATAGAGGTTTAATTGACTCACAGTTCCTCATGGCTGGGGAGGCCTCAGGACACTTACAATCGTGGCAAAAAGGGAAGCAGTCACATATTACATGACAGCAGCAAAGAGAAAGCATGTGAAGTAGGAACTGTCAAACACTTATAAATCCATTAGATCTCATAAGAACTCATTACTATCACACAAACAGAATGGGTGAAACTTCTCCTATGATCCAATCACCTTTCTCCCTCGACATGTGGGGATTACAATTTGAGAAAATTTGGGTAGGGACACAGAGCCAAACCATATCATTCCACCCCTGCCCCTCCCAAATCTCATGTCTTTTCACATTTCAAAACCAACCATACCTTCCCAACAGAAACAGAAATTTCTTCCACCAGATACCCTAAATCATCTCTCTCAACTTCAAAGTTCCCCAGTTATCTAGGGCAGGAGCAAAATGCCACCAGTCTATTTGATAAAGCATAGCAAGAGTCACCTTTGCTCCAGTTCCTGATAAATTCCTCATCTTAATCTGATGCCACCTCAGCCTGGAGTTTATTGTGCATGTCACTAACAAGATTTTGGTCAAAACCATCAACAAGTCTCTAGGAAGCTCCAAACTTTCTTACATCTTCCTGTCTTCTTCTGAGCTCTCCAAACTATTCCAACCTCTGCCCATTACCCAGTTCCAAAGTTTCTTCCACAATTTCAAGTATCTTTTTAACAGTACTCCACTCTCTGCAGTACCCTCTATTGTATTAGTTAATTTCATGCTGCTATAAAGAACTTCCCAAGATTGGGTAATTTTTGAAGAAAAGAGGTTTAATTGACTCACAGTTCCTCAGGGCTGGGGAGGCTTCAGGAAATTTACAACTATGGCAGAAGGGGAAGCAAGTACATACATCTTAAGGGCATCAGGCAAGAGCATGTGAAGGAGGAACCATCAAACACTTATAAAACCATCAGAGGCCATAAAAATTCACTACTATTATGATAACAGCATGGGAAAACCACCCTCATAATCCAATCACCTCCTTGTCTCAACACATAGGGATTATAGATCCCTTCCTCAAATTGTGGGGATTATAATTTGAAATAAGATTTGGGTAGGGAGACAGAGCCAAACCATATCAATATTCAAACGGTAATTTTGGATAAATGACTCCAGTTCTACTGTAGTTCAACTCCATCATAAAGCATTCCCTACATTCTGAGTGCATATATTGCCAACTACATGTTATCAACTAGAGCATATACATTGTAGTTTATAAAACAATTTATTTGTTTTGTGCATATGAGTCTTATTTTTCATGTTAGTTATGAGTAAGATTATGAGTTTCCTAAAGGCAAAGGTCTTTGAGATTTCTTTTTACTCCTCTTGACAAGGTAACCCATAGTACTTAGTGAAATGCTCAAAATATTTAAACAATCAATAAATGCCTCTTGATTGATTGGCCATTGACTGAGAGCCTGTCGGCTGTCTGCTATTTAGCTGCTGGCATTTTCTATGTATTTCCCTTCTAGCTTTGATGATGATGTTCATTCAACAGAGACAGATTTCTTTGCAAGTAATTATATTGCCTTTTAGATTCTCCTTGAAGGAAGAGTGGGTCATCTGTGTTAAAGACCTAGTATTAACACGAGAAACATGGGCTGAAAAAAAAGTTTCCTAATGACAAAATAAAATCTTTGAAGAGATCGCAGCAAATAATAATGGAGAAAGCAGTCCACAGGCAATGACACCTTTGGATCGCCTCATACCTAGTCAATCTTCTAATCATACGCTGTAGAATGCTAACCACAAAACAGACATACTGTGATTATCTGTAAACATTAGAGGATATAGCATCGAGTTGTATTGCCTCTACCAGGACTCTAAGCCGTAAACTTGTAAGTACATTAGAAGCCGACACTCTTAGCAGACTTTGCTGAATTGCTGGCAGCATCAACATCTGATCGATATGCATGTTCACCAGCCAAGCTGACTAGTACATCTGTTCTGTGAAGAAACATACATTCTGCCTCTAGTACAATCAGTGTAATTAAAAATTAACATGCATTAATTGTTAGAGCTGATGTAAACAGCTGATGTTCCACTTAGCACTGTCTTCTGTACATATCATTAGGCAAAGCCAAATATTGTTAAGTAAACAGGCAGCGCTTACAAAAAGGATGGAAATAGAAAACTAATTCCAACTAAATAAACTGACACTGTATTAAAAGTCAAATTAAAATGATTAACCAGAGCCAGATTAGGCTCTGGATCTTCAGAGGAAAACAATTATAAAAGTCACATTTAATTATTTGAATCTTATTTTGGTAAATGTATTAGGATCAGTCTGAATTAGAGTCAGTAAGTATATGCATGATACACTAGGATTTCAAATGAGTAGAAAAGAACTCTAGGAAAAGTATTATTCAGGATGATTTATGGCTGAAATATTCTGTGAGAATGCATCATTCACAGCCACTTCAGTAGCCAGTGTTCTCTGGGGAAACCCAAATCTGATGTTTAATGTTAAAAGGGGTCTATTTTCTTCTGCATACATCTGCATAACTACTGTCAGTGTTGATGGGAGTTTCAGGCACATACTGAGAAGAGAATATACACCTCACTACTTAAGTCTTGCCTAACTTTTTTTTTTTTTTACATAATGTCATAGCAAAATGATTTCTCCATCTTGATTCGAAACCAAGAAAAGAAAAAATAACCTCCGACAAGCAAATCTGTCCAGTGAGATGCACTCCAGCATAAGTTCACAGAGCAGTTCTGTAGTTACAGATTGCCTGGGGCATTCAGCTGTTTAGGGCCCCAGGCTCTTCCTCCCCTGCTGAGGTTTTCCCTGTAAATGACTTGCCTGTCACTCTCAAGTCCAACTTAAAAATAATGTGAATCTAAATTTGGAGAATGATTTCTTAGGTTATTTCCTCATGAAGTTTGACCAAGTTTCAAAGTACTGAAATCCCAATATATGTGATGTTTTTGAAAGAAAATAAAAATCACAGGGTTCCAGAGTCCAAGGGAGAAATGGATTTATCTAAAAATCACTAGGCAAAACATTGTTATACAATGGTATTCACACAGGTTCAACCCTTTTTGTTTTTTGTCATAATTATAGTCATTATGAAGAGAATAACTGTAAAAATGTTCTTAGCCTGTAGGCATGAAATAGTGAATCCTCCACTGTAAGTATATAGTAATTTAAGAAAGTGTCTACATTATTTATTCATAATTGTGTTGAATTTGAATATAAACTGAATTCATTCATGTATTAAAAGTTATAAACATGTTAAAACTACTCATAACAAAAAGCATCAGATGTGTCAAGAATCACAGGACTCAAAATGAAGTCTATAAAAGGTAAATAAGTTACGTCAGTGTAAGGCATGGATATAAAAGCTAGCTTATGAGCTTCTAAGTTTTCTGTTTGCTATTCAAAACCACCATCAATCTCCAAGCTTTAAACATAAAAGTTAAAAATTGGCAGTTATAGAATAACTGTTTTTGAAAATTTAAACTGAATTCCTAAAAGATATGATGATGACGATGATGATGATGAAAATGTCTGATACTTACAAAACAGTATTAATATTGTCTGTATTATCCCAGTTTGCAAAACTTCTGGCATGATAATAAATATATTTTTCTCTTTTTTAAGAAGAAAAAATCTATTAAAAATGCTGTTTATAAATGTCCATTTAACCAAAATAATTTGAAATGATGTTCTATTTAATTAAAAACTAAAAAATACCCAATGCATGGATTATTGATTAAGAAATAAGTATAATATGCATTCCATAGAACCTACATTAAATATTAAGTATTTCTTTGATTTTTTTCAATTATGCAGAAAATGTTGATGGTCTCATGGTGGCTTATACTCATGAAAATCTCTGAGCAGTAACTTAGGATATATTGTAGGTATCGATGGTTTATATCATTAGGATAAACTTTACATACATATGTGTGTACATATGTATGTAAAATTATATATGTATATACAATTGTATGCATATATAAATATGTAATTATATACAATGCATATATAAATTGTAAAAATATATATATATATACACATGTACACACACACACACACACACACAATAATTCTGGGAATTTCTGCCTAATTGCAGTTTCCTGTGAAACATCAGTGTATTCAGAAATTTCCTCAAAGAAGAAAGTGTGATTTTGTGATATCTTAAATCTCCTCCATTTTGTAGGAGACTTTCATAAATGTAGTAGCAACCAAATACATGATTTTCACAGAAAGGATTGAAGAGTAGAATATAAATATACAAAGAATATTTGTAGCTATAAAACTTCATTAATACTAGTGTTTCTTAGTTAATACTATTAGAATTGATTTATCTCTTGATTATTATCATTTTCTATGTTATTTTATTTTGGAACACTGTTTTCATTCTCTTTTTCTTTGTGGGAACAGGTCAAAGTCTGTTTTCACATTCTATTTTGCTTTCAAGTGATGGAATTTTCAGCAAATGCTACGTATAATTAACAGTTAAAAATACATTTGTACTCTAAAATGTTTTATAACATCTCAATCTACAAACAATTTTGCCAATGGAGTTTAAGAAAATAAAGTTAAGAAACTGATATTGGTATTTTTCTGTGTGCAATAAAGCACCGTCCAATGTCAATATCATACTTAATCATATTGTCTTTGTATTTATTTCAGAAAAAAAATAAAACTCATAGTTATATCTGAATCTTAGTATAATCAGTTAATGCTAAGGATTACTTTTTCTTGCTGTAGGATACATCAGACTTTCACTTTTCTTCTCCATTCCTTTATCTAAAACTACAAATATGATGTCTTATGAAACCGTAATTCCAAACAAAATAATGTATCTTCAGGCTACCAACATGGTAAAATATTAGCCCTCATGGGTTTGTCTTGAGTTTTTATTATTTACGAGTGATGGGACTAAATGGGAAGGATAATATGGGAAGTAGGTCCACCCAGTAGAAGAGTCCCAAGGCAGCACAGGATATTACATGGTGAGGAGAATAAGTGTACTAGCTCAGGCCTCTCTTCTTTTTCTTCTCACCTCTCCATTGTTTATATGTCTCAGGACACATAAACAATGGAGAGGTGAGAAGAAATTGAAGATATATTTTTATTGTTTTAGCATTTTGATTAGTCAACTAGAAATCAGGTAGCACTATTTATACTAAAGTGAGAGATTCTCTCTACTACTGTTAAAGTGACTCTCAAGATTCTTAAAGAAGCCAGAAGTCTTGAAACACCTGTTAATCTAGTTTGAAATCTCAGAGAAGTGCTTTCATTTATATTGCCCAATCAGCAAAGGATAGTGACATAGATGTGGTAAGAATAATGTTGAAAATAGGGAAATTGAAATTAAAATTCAACTTTCAGCCTTCTGTCACCCTGTAACAAAATTACTGTGCTCTGGAAAGATAAAAGCAACCAACCAAATGTAATTTGGCTCTTGAAGCTGCCCTCAAGTCCTGCTGTTTCTTGGTTGCTCTCTCTCAAATGCTCTACATTGTAGGGACCACAGGGTCTATTTCCTTCCTCCAATGCTCAATCTTCCCCTTACCTCTCAAGAGATGCCTCAGCTCCCAATTCATAGAATTTTTAAAAGCCAGGAAGTAAAAATTGCCTTAATATTCTGCCACTAAACCTATAAAATCACCTGCATCTTTATCCTACCTTCCTCCCTATTTTGTAAAAATAAAAGTGTTCTTCTTTTGCTAAGGTTATCATTTCTGCTGGCCTCCAGATTCTATCTACCCTTTGTGACTTCTCTGAGAATCTTCTCTACTCATTTTATGATCTCTCCTTCCTCATAACCACACTTCTGGTGAATGTTCTTTGACCGATAATGTCTCCAGTTTTCACCTCTTACTGATTCCTAAATGTCTTAGTTTGTTTTCTGTCATTTAAAACAAAGTACCTGAAACTACATAATGTGTGAAGGAAAGGAAATTATTTCTTGCAGTTATGAAGCCTTGGAAATCCAAGATCAAGGGGGCCACATCTGATGATGCCCTTATTGTTGGTAGGGAATCTCTGAAGAGTCCCAAGGCAGCACAGGATATTACATGATGAGGAGACTGAGTGTACTAGCTCAGGTCTCTCTTCCTTTTCTTCTGTAGCCATCATTCACACTCCCATCATAGCTCACTCTTCTATTAACCCAATAATCTCTGAATAGATTAATTCATTCCTCAGGGCAGAACCCTCATTACCCCATCATCTCTTTAAGGCCTCACCTTTCAATGTTTCCAGGTTGGGGATTAAGTTTCATCCCCAACAGGAGGAGACAAATATTCATAGCATTCAGCATTAGTTTGCATTTTCAGAGGAACAGATACCAAGAAAAGATTTAATGTGTATTAAATTATGTCTGGGAAAATACCTGCAAAAGAGGAAGAAGAGGGAGGATGAGTAGGTGAGGAAAGCTTTCACACTGTGATGAGGATCCCTGTGAAGGAGAGATTGAAGGAAGAAGGATTGGTTAGGAAGGGTCTCAGACAATAGCACAATTTTAAGATATTGTGTCCAGGAGATGGCACATGGAGTAAAATATTATTTTGGAGCTGTGAGATGTAATGTCTGCCTTGCTGGATTTCACAATTGCTTAGAGCCTGTTACTCCTTTCTTTCTGTTTATTTCTCCTTTTTGGGATAAGAATGTTTAATCTACACCTGTTCCGCCATTGTATTTTAGAAGTAGATGACTTGGCCTTTGGCTTTGTAGGCTTATAGTCGGAAAGAGTTTGCCTCAAGTCTTAGATGACGCTTTGGGCCTTTGTGTTGGTGCCAGACCAGATTAAGACTTTGGGGACTATTGGGATGGAATGATTACATCTTGCATGTAAAAAGGACATGATCTGTGGGGGGATCATGGAATGTTATGGTTTGGAGGTGCTTTATCTCTGCCAAAGTTCATATTGAAATTTAATTGCCAATATAACAGTGTTGGGAGGTAGAACATTTAAGAGGTGATTAGGCTGTTAAGATAGATTAATGTCTTTCTTGTGAGAATGGGTTACTTCCCACAAGATGAATTAATTCTCATAGGAATAGATTAGTCCTTGTGAGAGCTGGTTGTTATAAAACAGGTCAGCCTTCTTGTCCTGTCTGTCTCACATATGCTTTTTCTGTGTGATATCATCCACCATTTTATGATGCAATTAGGAGAGGCTGGCCAGACACCAGCACCATGCTTCCTGAACTACCAGTCTCCAGGACCATGCGCCAAAATAAAACTCTTTTCTTTACAGATTATGTGGTCTTGGGTATTCTGTTACAGCAATAGAAAATGGGCTGAGACACCCCCACTGTGTTCAGTCATTGGCTGTAGGCAGCCAATGGTAAATATGAACTCTGTTCCAACAGTGGTGAATCCAGAAGAACACCACCTGGAGCTATCATTCAGTTGTCTTCCTACAGCAGTATGTTTGAGTGGAATATCCTTTTGACAACATACTGAGCCTCCTACAGTTCATCAACAGTTATACCCCATCATTAAAATCATCTCATCAAGCTTCCAATTGATACAGTCAGTGAACTCTTTTTAGTCATAAATTTTATTGTCCTATCCACTGCATTTGACACTGCTGACACTCTCTTTAAAATTCTTTTCTCTTGACTTCTGTCACACTACATTTTTAATTTTTTTTTGTTAAAAATTTATATTTCTTATCGGTTTCCTCCTCTGAGAATTATAGTTAAAAATCCACATTTCATTGTTTCCAAAATTGTCAAGTGTCACTATTAGGCAGCAAGGTAAAGTTACAAATGTAAAGTTTAGCATTGTTTTAATTTTTACATCTTCCTCTGTCACCATTCATACTATACTTAATTGGCACAATGCTTACCATTCTGCCCCTCAAATCTCTCAAATCCATTTATTCCCCTCCATCTGCATGTGCTTACCAAAACAACAAAACACTTTTTCTCACACTTGGATTATTGCTAAATACATCTTACACTAGTTTCTTTGTCATGAGTCTATTCACAGTACAGACTGGGTGATCTTGCTAAAATTTAAATCTGATAAATATCAGTATCTTGTTAAAAACTCTTCAAGGTCCTTGAGATAATTTTCAAACTGCTTAATATGGTACTGAAGGCTCTTTAAGAGCTGGCTCCTGCCTACCCTTTCATCCTTACCTTTGCCACTTCCTGTTAGACTCTGTGTTGAAGTTAAAGAATACTTTCTTAAAAGTTGCTCCTCTATGCAATGCCCTTTTTTTTTTTTTCGGTCTGGCTGGATGTTTTTTCCTGTAATTTTTCTCCTGACCAACTTTTGTCCTTTTTTCAGTAAACATTTTGGAAACTTTTCCAAAATTTGGCACCTGTTCTACATTATCTGAAAGTATCCTCTTCTGTTACAACTGTACAGCAGTCCTCCCTTATTGGCCAGGAATGCATTTCAAGGCTCACAGTGGATGCTTGAAACCTGGATGACACAAAACCCTATACATATTATGTTTATATATATATATATACTTACACATGTATATATATACACCAAGTATCTATGATAAATTTTATTTTATAAATTAGGCAGAGTAAGAGATTAACAACAATTAATAATTAAATAGAATAATTATAAAAAATGTTGTAATAAAAGTTATGTGAATATGGTCTCTCTCCCTCTCTCTCTAAATATCTATTATTGAATTCATCCTTCTTCATGTAATGATGTGAAATGATAAAGTAGCTACATAATGACATGAAGTGAAGTGAATGACAGCGGCATTGTCTGTCACATAGTGTTAGACCACTCTTGACTTTCTGATGATACGTCAGAAGGAGGATAATCTGCTCTGGGTGATCCTGAATTATTGAGCTCTGACAATGTTGGCTGGATGTCAGGAGCAGATGATATTAACCAACTGGGAGGTAATGTATATAGTGTGGATATGCTGGACAAAGGGATAATTCATGTTCCAGGTGGGAGATAGTGGGATGGTAAGACATTTCATCATGCTATTCCAAATGGCTGAATTTAAAACTTTGAATTATTTCTGGAATTTTCCATTTAATGTATTCAGACCACAGTTAACTGCAGGTAACTGAAACCTCAGGTGAAACCGTGGATAAAGGGGCCTACTATATTGTCACTGACCCATTTCCTTTGCTAGCGATAGGATCCATGAACATTGGAGTCACATCTGTTCTATGTGTTATAATGCTTGAGACATGGTAGATAGTCGATCAATATCCCCATTGTGCATTTTAGCAATATAGCCTTGGAAATAACATCTTTCTTTCATGTTTCTCAACAAGCATATATTTAATAATTTGATCTGGAAATTAGAAGAGCTGATTTGGAGCCTTTATTCTACTATTAATTATGTATGAAGTCTTGAGTTAATCGCTCCAGACTTCAATTTCTTCATATCAGGATGTCCCCTGCAAGTGAGTGATGTCCTTCATTGAGTTTTTATCAGAAAAATGTTACATTTCACTCACTGAATTAGATGACCTTCAAGATCCTTTCCAGTTCAAAACATATTTCCACTGGGGCTACAAACTATTAATTTGAGGTAGAAGGCAAGTGTACAATTCTATTAGTATTTAATTTTTACATAGCCTTCTTTTTTTAATACAACACTTAGTAATTTCTCTCTCTATTTCTAGTTAACCTCATGCCAACAGGTTGTGTCTCTGTTCCTTTAGCTGCAGTTCCCAACTCTTCTCAGTTATCTAGCTTACACTTACTGACTAATGTTCTAAAGGTCTGTCTATGGTGTCTTAGCTTCTCTCTTCCTCAGTTTCCTTTTCTGAGAAATGGTTATAGTAAAAATACCTATAAAATTTTTTATGAATAATTAAATGAGTTTATTTTCTCAAAGTGCCTGGCACACAGTAAGATTTATATAATGCTATCAATTACTATTATGATAAGAAATCAAATCCTTTTTCATTTACCATGCATTGATATTGGGATTAATCATCCATCCTTATGAGTATGAAGTCATGATATGACTTTTCAACTGGTTTGGTTTTTATTTTATTTTTTGTCTCCAGGCCTTTAAATATTTTTCTAATTTGCTAGATAACACAAACCTTCCAATTTTGTTTAATAATGTCAGGATTTTTGTTTTGTACTTTGCATAAGCAGTTTTTATTACCAAAACAAAACAAAACAAAATACTAATTCCCTTTCCTTGTTATTTCCAATTTTTCCCTCCTACTGATTTCTCCTTATACTTCACTATCCTTCTCACTCTTCAGCCTGACTGTGGAGCATCATATAGCTTAAATAAATTATGAAGAGTATTTTAGAGAAACTGGCATTTATAATATATTCTCATATCTTCACTGCAATGACCATTGGGCTCTGATCAATTGAACCCTCCAAATCCATCACATATTTAAGGCACAGAGAGTTTCATATCATAAATATTTACTAAAGATCACATGAGAATCGTAGTACTCTTGGGGAAAGATATAAGCCATGCTTCTGAAAAGCTGTCTCTTACCATCCGGCCCCACTTAGATGAAACCAGTTCTTCTAAGATGAGAACTACAGTACTTAACATTTCAAGAAAGAAAGAAAACAAAAAGGGAAGCTTTTTTTATACTATACCTACTTTGTAGAATTATAGAAATTTAGCAGAAAAGACCAGACATCCCCAGTACTCCCTCCGACTCTAACCTCAGTCTGTCCTTACTTCCATTGCCGCCCCAGGCAATATGGCATGAAAAGGCTCAGCAAGAAATATTCATTTGTAAAAGAAAAACAAATCATTATAGCAACACTCACTGGTCATTCTGTAGCAAATGTGCAATGCTCAGATTTTGTATTTTCCTGAAATAACATGCACATTTTAGGCATGAAATTATGATTGTTTGACTGTGAAATACTGCACCCAAACACCATGTGGCTTTTAGCAGCATATCATCATATCAAGAACTATTTTTACCCTTTGGCGATTTTTCCTGCTTTGGCTCTGAGAGCTAGTCCATACGGTATTTGTATGTGGCATCAGTGGCAAAGATTTTTTAGAAGAGTAGATTTCTTCATTTAAACAGCATCACTGTGTAGTACCATGTACCAATGATAGCACAGAATCTAAACTAGAAATTAAAATAGTGTGATTTCAGGTTAACTGGCAAGAAATAAAGTCAATGAGTATGAACAAGGGAGGAACAAAGATGACAAAGGACTTGGAACATATGTGTCTGTTCTTTTTATTTTCCTTAAAAAGTGATGTAAGTGCATGCTAAATTTTATAATATCAGAAGAATGACAGATTTTTTTTTTTAATGCAGTGTATTCTACATTTTTCCCCCAATATCTCTGAATCCTAGTGACAATGAACTTTGTCTGGCATCTCATTTGATAAAAGCAGTCAGAAAGACTTACAACTTCCATGTATTTGCTGCCTTTCAGAAGCCTGGGCAGAAGAAAAGAGCAACTTCTTGAAAGATTTAAGCACATATTGGTCCCCTTCCAGGACACAGACATGAAGCCATATAAGAAATATTTTGAAAAGACAACCAAAATTAGCCAAACTCTTTAAACTTTCAAAATGCTTGGAGCAAAAGTCTGTTTTAGTTTAATCCAAATTAGTTTGCAGACTTAACTAGAAAGAGAAGCTATAGGAAAATATGAGCTGGCTTAACGTGTGTGTCTTGTCTATAACTACAAAGTTGGCTTTTGTTTCTTGAAGAGACAAATCTGGTTATGGGGTTTTCCAAACCTGTGATGACATAAAAGTATAGTGCCTGTGATGCTGAGCATGGATTCTTAGATTCAAAAATTCAATTTGCATTGAAAGATAAAACGAAATTACACCAATACATTTTAAAATTCTACCACCTCGTTCTTTCTAAGGAAATAGCATCAGAAAGATTAATTACATCAGCATTATGTTATACTCACCCAATATCTATTCCTGCTTGAGTTCCTGTGTAGATGATTTCAAAGCTGCAGAAATCACTTTTTAAGTTCTGCTAGGTTAATCATATATCTCCTTCTCATAGTTACTCTTGCAGTTACCTCTTTAAATGGCTTCCCAGCACTGTTGCTTTATAATAAAATGTATCAGAGTTTCTGTACATAAACTGAAGCTCAACTTGTCCATGCAACCTAACTTGTTGCATATGTATTGCAAAGAAATTCCATTTTGTCAGTTGATTTATTGTTGTACCAAAAGAAATAAACTCTTGAACCCCAGGGGGAAAAATTATGCTCTTTTATTCTACTTATGATATTTCAACATAGGAAAAAAAGACAACAACAAAAAACCAGGCTTATTTTCTCAAGTGAGGAAACTGAAATGAAATAAAAAAGAAAAAAAGTAAAAGTAAAATTTTGGTCAAAATCAATGTTTTTATATACTTTCAATTGTAAGAATTGCTCTTCTTTCTGACAATGCACAAGCTTCATTTTATAAATTTATCCTTCTAAAAAAGTATTGCTAAATGATTTTTCTTTAAAATATATTGTATACATAAAGAAGGAGGGTTATAGGTAAACAAAAGGAATTAGATGAAGTAATGAATTTCTTTCTAGCTAATTCCTTTAGTGAAATATATGCTTGAGCATTGGATTTGGTTGAAGCAATGTAACTGTCCTTGCTATTTTTTATCCTTTGTGTTTAAAGCTCTATAAAATAATACTAACAGCAGTAGCATCAATAAAAAATAACCATTATGTAATATTTATGTTTTTCTTGCGAAGGCTAAAATAAAGTAACATTTAAATTTCTCAATCTAAAAGTAGTGACTACTATTATCCCATTTTAGAGAAGAGTCTGAGGGTTAGAGATGACAAATAGCTTGCTTCAGGTTACAAATCTAGCAGATGGCAGTCAGAACTTTGAAGCAATTAATCTGACATTAAAGCTCGTGGATGAATTGAATTACTCACATTCCTGTGTTCCCTTCCTCTTACACAGGAAATTAGCCAATTGGCTGCTCAATGAGCTAGGTGACCAAAACTGTCTTTATTATTATTTTATTTCAAGTTGTCATTCTTCCCTACCCCTCTCCCTTACCCTCTTGCCACCATCTGGGTAGGGAGTACTGCCATTATAAATACAAGGATGACTTTCAAAAACGGTATTTGCATGAGTAGCAAAGCTAATAGAAGATTGAGTTACTGTAGCTGATTAACTCTACTATGGTTGTCAAACAAAAGAAAGGAGTAAGGAATATCAAATGTAAAAAAAAAAAAAAAAATGCCTAAATTAGATTCTCAGTTTCCATAATGTGACATATGAAGACTTCCCTAATGAAGAAAACACATTAGTTCTCTGAGCGGTGGTACTTGAAGTTGTTTCAATACGTTATTCAGCTTTATGCTGTGAAGCAACTTACAGTACTCCAATTGTTTACTCACTCAGCTACATGTAAAATGTGTACTTAGGAATGCTTTATAATAAGATATTCAACAAAGTCTGTCTTATTTAACTGCACTGATTAGAAGGGGCAAGCATTTCATTTTGGCACAGTGTGGTGCACTACATCATTTCATCTCGTTTGAAATATTACTCAGAGTTCAGAATGCCAAGCTTTGAGCAGAGAAGAACAATGTGTGGTTTTTTTTTAAAATAAAATAACAATAGTGATGATGAGAAGAGAATGAAATAATGCAATTCTTGATTCTGTCAGATGGCAACTAGTTCAGGGGTGGGGAGGGAAGTAAGTCCCATGATGTTGCCATAACAGAATCTAAAAAAAACCTTCTGAGATTACAAAAGAAGCAAAGTTTAAATCTACCCTGTAGGAGTATGGGTCACCAAAGCACTCGGTGACTAAATGAGAAAGACTCGAAGAAAATGTCTGTGAGAAGTGCTACTGGTAAGGAGGAGAAAAAAAAATGCCAGGCAGCCTGAAAACAAACCTGACCTTAATGGTGACCATATTCAAATACAGCAGAAAACCTCCTTGAGCAAAGCTAGGGCAGTAAAGAAAATGAGAAAAAAGCTACGTGGAGTCACTTATGCTTATTTTTTATTGGAAATAATGTATTTTGTTGGTGACCCTTGAGATATGTTGCTGTCCACCTACATGAGTTCCAGAATTTGCTCCAAAAAAGGGGACATCAACTCCTTCTTAAATATGGAATGAGTCCATTTATCTGAAGAAAAAAGTCACCTTAGAAAATTGTAGTCTATTGCCTCGTTCCATCTCGTCTTCAGGTGAAGAAAATGAAGTCCAAACAAATTGAATGACTGCTCAATGCCATTACAATGCCATTAGTGTAATCACTAATGTAATCACTAGTCCATACTGTACTTTGCAGGGTGTGTGTGTGTGTGTGCACGTGCACACCACAGCAAGGTAAATTGTGTTTTAATCCCTTCATGCTAAACCATTTATTTATATTTTCACGCTTTTACAATTTTGAAATGTAAGTGCATTTACAATTAATTTGTACATTTAAAGAAACCATGTTTTATTTTTCCTTTATTCTCCTTTTCCCTCCCTCCATCCCTTCTCCTCCCTCCCTCCCTCCCTTCCTTCCTTCTTTCTTTACTTCCTTCCTTTATCTTCCTTCCTTTCTCACTTTCTGTTTTATTTCCCCCCACTAAGAAAGCTGCTGTTAAAGCTAAGATCCCTGTTACATTCTTGTCTCTGTCAGACAAGTAATTTCTAGACTGAAATCTAAGCCAGTAACACAGAATACCTAATAAGCAAATCATGATTATGATGGAATTTTCAAGAGAATACCGCTACCAGTACAGCTAAAAGTTTTTCATGTTTAATCATTTCAAATCCACTGAAGCATTAGCTATACAATGATTAGAACACATCTTTCCTAACTATAAAATGTTTTCTTCACTCTATCACATTTATCATTTTAATTATTGTTTTCACCCAACAACAATGATTTAAGTTACAGAGAAATATTATGATGTATCTCTCACCTTTAAGCTTCTGGTCAGTACAATGTAAAATGGAAACTAAGCCAATATTTTGTAAATTGCATCAGTGCAGACAATTCATGTTTTATGAAGATAAGACTTTTGTAGAAAGTTGTTCTCAAATTATTACATTTAAATAGTGGCTAGAACTATATTTTAATTAATATATTATAGAGCAAATCTGAAAGAGTTTTCACACACATTTGCAATAAACCCAGAAAGTGCGGGTAAAGTTTATTTCTGTGGGCTGAATTTAAAAGACAATAAAATGAGATCCAGTTAACAAAGTAGACATATGTATCTACTTAGCTATAAAAGTTTTGGATTATTTTATTAGTATGTTCATATGATACAAATTCTTTCTAGAAACCATCTCAATATAACTTCATAAGGTGCCTCATTGCATTAGTGGATAAGTGAAGAGGGAAGGAACCAATACTGACCATTTATTTCTCTTTTTCTTCTGTAATAGTATTCATATTTTATGAGTGTACACTACTTTTGAAAATTGCAACTTGTTTGTCTTTCAACCAGTTTAAAAATTAGAAGTATATCTAATTATCAAATTTTTAATTAATATGAGACTGATTTTTGAACAGTTTTAGGGGAAGTAATAATCTCTTTTCCTGATTCCAACACATAAGCATACTATTGAGTTATTAAAATGCCAGTGCTAATTGATAAATCCAAATACTCTTGATCCAAGAAAAGGTACAACATTGAAATACTTGCAAAAGTTTATATTCCTTCTAAAGAGAAATCTCTACCTAAGAATTTTTCAGATTAGGTATATGATGCAACTTTCATGAACAAAAGTTATCTTTTTGCTTGCTTTTTGTTGCAGATACAAAGAAAGAATATAATTGCAACCACTCTGTACTTATCAGACACCTCTTTTCTCCAGTCTACCAAATGAAACAATACAGATCTATTAGTGTAATTATCGCATAAGGTCATTTACCACTTTATAATTGCTGCAGGTTGTGAATGATGTATGAAACGAAAGCATCTGCAGTGCAAATAGAACATAGGCAAGAATGTGTCGTGTGCTAATTAGGTAACCATCTCATGATAAGACCCTAGGGAAACAGAATGGCAAAATCCCACAGTGCTCTGCAGTCACGAGGCAACAAAACATTCCTAAGGAGTTCAAAAATATATCCATTATTAAGTATAATCCTTTCCTCTCCTCAGACTCTCTGAGGTCTGTTCCCTGCGTGCATATAACCCTTCTGTCTCCTTCACCCTGTGCAATGCTAATCAAGCCCTGACAGTCAAGAACCATTTGACTGTTGTGAGAATTGCTCTCTTTATTCATATTAAAAATTGAGGAATCAATCTTTTATTTGAAGAGTCTTGATAAGTTTTGGTATTTTACTGTGTTTTCCTGGCCCTTTCTATTGGCCTTTTTGTTTCAAGAATGGCACATTATGGAATAAGGATGTGAAGGCTCAGTCATTATGATAGGAGACTGCTGGGAAGGGAAGAGCATGGTCCGTTTAAACGACACGGAAGAGGAGAGGTGAAGTGCTGGGTAGAGAAAGGCGGTCCCTGGCTAGGGCTCCACCCCCACAGCCCTGGGTGAGAACGGGCATTTTCTGCCCAAATGTTTGCATTTTCCAAGTCCACCCTGACGTGCCATGCCCCCATCATGGGCTTATAAAAACCTGAAACGCTAGCAAGCAGACACACAAACATTGTGAGGGACACATTAGCAGAAGAAAACACAAGCAGCTGGTGTTGGAGAGCACACCTGGTGGAAGAACATCCTGGCAGCCGCTGGTCAGGCTGATGGCAGGCCATCCACCAACAGGACAAGGCAGAATTTGGCCAGAGCAGTCCACTAGGCGGTCTGACTCTAGGGGAAAACTACCTTCCTTCTGGCTCCCCCATCTGCTGAGAGCTACTTCTATTCAATAAAACCTTGAACTCATTCTCCAAGCTCACGTGTGATCCGATTCTTCAGTTACACCAAGGCAAAAAACCCTGGACTACAGAATTCCTTCTGTTCTTGTGATAGAGAAGGCAGTCTAGTTGAGCTGGTTAACACAAGCTGACCATAAACGGCAAACTAAGAGAAAACCCTGTTATACATGCCCACTGGGACTTCAGGAGCTGTAAACATTCATCCCTAGACCCTGCTATGGGGTCGGAGCCCTGCAGCCTGCCTGCCTGTATGCTCCCCTAGAAGTTTGAGTAGTGGGGCACCGAAGAAGCGAGACACAAGCCCATTGCACGCCCTGTGAGGGGTACACGGAACCTTTCCGGTTTCAATTATAGCCTCAACTTAGCTCGAATGAGGTTCGTGTTACTTAAAGCAAAACCCTTCTTTCTTTATGTAGCAATTTAACAAATTTAGGTAAAACAAAATACATAGGACCTCCCAAAAATGTGTAACCGGAGTTCTTAATTCTTAAATATCCAGTATTTAATTCTTAAATATCCAGTATTTTATGTGGGTAAATGACAAATTTCAAGCGTCTAACTGAAACTGAGCACCTGACACCAAACACATTGAACAGTTTGACCAAATTAACCAATTAGATGTTCTTTCTTCTCTGCTTTCACAATGCACTACTAAAAAAATATTTGTTTAATTGCTAGCTGTCCCCATTTGGGTAGAGATTATTTAATTCTATAAAGTTACCTACCAAAATGCATAATCTATACATTCTGGATACCAACAATTGCAATTACGTTCTTTTTTATGTGTCTGCTATTTATATAATATTTTCCCCATATCTTGCTTTCTTCTTGAGTGCACCATAATGTACTTTTTATGATGTCACCCTGTCACCTCCCATTGCCACTACAGTACAATGGGGTTACTATGAACTTGTCTTTAGTGACAGCATTTGACCTTGTGGTTAGCTTCTTGCCTTTCTATTTACTGCTATTTGTGACTCATAAGTGTTACTAATAAAATGTATCTATATGCTTCACACAACAGATTCAAGATTCTTTGGTAAACTACTTTAGTCTGGAACTTTTGTCTATGTTGATTTTTTTTCCTGCCAGTCTTCGAATTGATGAGCTGTTTGTCTCGATAAATTTTCTCAAGGTTCTTGCTACTTCATAGCTACTTAAATAAGCAGAACTTAATGCTCACTGCATTTTATTCTGTGGCATCAGTTTTTAGATTATGAATGCAGTTTCCCAAATGCTGGTCGTTTATGCAGACAGGGTAAACAATTCTAAACTACATTTTTTAAATGTCTGCTAAAAGAGTTAGTCAGTTTTTTAATTAAAAAATGTGTATTGCATACCTACTATGTGACAGAAATAAATATAAATTCTCTGACATAGGGGAAAAAGGAGAGAATGTCACTATTATCACAGAGTTTGCACTACAGGTGGAAGAAAGCCAACACACAAACAACAAAGTTCTCAGGTAGGTGTAAGTATTTGGTAGAAAATTACGAGTGCAATGTGATAGTGAATGCAAATTTAGACTGAGGATTTAAGAAGGTATCTCTGAGGATGTGATATTTATGCAAAGATATGAATGACACAAAGGAGCTAGCCGTGATAAAATCTATGGGAAGAACATTGCAAGTCAAAGGAAGAGTTAGTGAAAAGGCCAAAAGGCAGAAATAAGCTTAGTTCCCTTAGAAGTTTCTAGAAGGTCTTAAGCCTGGAAATACGTGTACAGTGTAGCATTTTAAAATATATTTCAGTCTACGGTGGAAATAATTAAAGAATCAAGGAATAAACAACAGGATTGTTAGTTCATTGTTGCAGTAGTCCAAGGAAGATATGATGGTGACTTGAACCAGGGAAGATGAAAATAATTGAATGCATTTGTAATATATCTTGCAAGTAGAATTTACCAAACAAGCTTATTGAAGAGATGACAAGAGAACTAATAAGAGTAATAAAGAATAATTCCAAGAATTTTGATAACAAGCAGGTAGCTGTGAGTCCATTTACACAGACAGGAAAGAATAGGAGAGGAATCTGTTCTTTGAGGGGGAGGAATGAAAGTTCTACTCAAAATATATTTTGACTTATAAAGCCTTAGAGTTATGCCTGTAGGAATGCAAAATTAGCACTGGAGATAAATTTGAGTTTCAAGGGAGTCCTGAGACTTTAAAAAATTGCCCAAGGGGTTTATCTAGACAGAAAAGATAAAAGAGAGCAGATCCATGCCCCAGTGGCCCTCCAGTGTTAGAGGTGAAGGACAGAAAGCAAACAAAAGAGAAATAAAGAAAAATAGAAAATATTACGATATCATGGCATCCCTGAGGCCAAATTTAAAAAAAGCTTTTCAAGAAAGAAGGAAAAGTTTGTTATGCTGAATGCTTGGGAGAGGTTCAGAAAATGACAGTGAAGTGACAACTTGATTTGGAACACAGATTTATTTATGACCCTGATAAGGACAATCTGAGTAGGGTGATGGACACTAAAGTCCAGCAAGGTTGTGTTGACTGACCTTTATGACATCTTGTGAATTCTGTAGCTTTTTGCCACTTTCACTAGCTAAACCTTAATTTATGCTAGTTTAAATCTTTAGTTTCTACTTGATTCAAGAGAAGGATTTGCCTTTTCCTTTTTCTGGTTACTTGAAGGACATAAAGAATTTGTAGTAATGGGACTGGTATCTGGGTTTTCCTATTAGGCTTACTTCTTCTTTGGGGTCTGGCACCTTTGAGGTTGTAGGCAAGGAGGAGATTAGGTAGAAAGGAGCTGCATGTTCGTTTGGAGCTATCCCTTGTTTTCTTCTAGATCTTTAATTCATAGAAGGTTTTCTTGAAAATGGTATTTGGCTTTACCCCAAGACTCTGCCACATAGGAGGACTTCGGAGAGGGGAAGCCCTGGATTCCTTCATACCTGATGGTTCTCCATATCTACACTTACTCTCTAAGAAACCTTCACTTCACATGAGCGGCCCAAGGCAACTTCCCTCTCCTCTCACCTCTCACTTCCTCGCCTCCCACACAGAGAGCCATAGAAACTGACAAGTTTTTCCTCTTACACTCTAAGAGCTGAGAATGAGTAATCTGACTTGGATTTGCTCCCATCTTCTTCATTGGCATAATGCATTATATTTGCCTTCAGAAATAGCCAGATAAGAAGCAGGGACCAGGTCCAAGTTCAAGTTCTCCTTTGGTCATCAGGTAATGTATATCAACTCTCCGTCTTCCAAGAATATTTGTGCTTCAGTGGACATAAGAGAAAGAACTATAAATTTTATAGCTTAACAGGTATTCAGCCAGGTAGGTAGATTTTCAGATTTTCCTCTTCTTTTGGGCACCTGCAATCTCCATGAATGATTCTCCTAAAGATCCACTCTTCTTTTTCACTTGGCTTGTGTAGAGAGAACTACTTTACCATATAAATGATGCACTTTTAGAAAAAATTCATCTTCATTCTCTCCAATCATCTCACAAAGGCTGCAGAAGGAGGTAGGATAGTGGTTCAGTGCCAATAGTACTAGAAGAATATAGCCAGAAAATGAGCAAGTTTACTGACAAAATTGTTTGAAGTTTGCTTCTGTGGATATTTGTGTGCAAAGATACCTTACTAAGAGAGCAAATGGGTACTAAAATCTCATCTGTTTAGCGCTCCTGAAATGTCAGGTGATGGAGCAGAGCTACAGCTGTCCAAGGGATGCGTCCTCTAATTCGCTGTAGGTAGGTATGAGTTAGTACTCTCACAGTTACAATTTTTCTTTTCATCCATTGGTCAATAGCATATTTCAAAGCAATAGGACACACCCCAATCAAAATTCTCTTATACTATGTATATGCATACTCATAGCAAGCCATTCTGAAAAGTCTACTTTAAATATCATTTAGCATTGGAGTGAAATTAACCTGTAAATAAATACACCTTCCTCCATTCAACTGAAACTGATTCTCTCTAATATTTGAAAACTTATACTATAGAAAAATACTAACAACAACAACGAAAAATAGACATTTATAAGACTCAGGCAGACATGGGTAGAAGCTCCAGTTCTGATATTTAATAGATTACCTTGGACTCTTAACTTTTAAAAATTTTAGAGTGTTCAAGTATAAAGTGAAGTTCTTAATGCTTATTTCATGAGATTAATTTGAGGCTTAGTGAAATAATTATGTAAAATATCTAGTATAATGTCTGGCAATGTGATGCATATATAATAAATGATGAACATTTTTATTAAAACTCACTCTATTTAATGAAACCTTGAAAATTATGCCCTGATAATCAATTTTGTTAAACTGTAAGCCATGTGATGGTAGGAACCATGTCTTATTTACTTCTGTATATAAGACCTGCCACATAGTAGGAAAACCATAAATACCTGATGAAATAAACCAAATGGAATTCTGTGATGGAATTTACAAGCAGCAGAGCCAAAGCACAACCAGATAATCAGTTATTCATTTTTCTATACCAATTGCTGTGTAGCAAACCTCCTTAAAACTCTGGCATTTAAAACAGCACAATATTTTGCTTACAAATCACAATTTGGGCAGAGCTTGGTTGGGACTACATACTTTAGCTAGTGTCAGCTGGGGTTACTCAAAGTTGTGGGCTAGAATCCTTTGAAGGCTCACAAACTGGTGCCTGCGCTCGAAAGATTTAAGTTGCTGGACAACTTAATAGCATTTCTCTTTATCACTGTGTGGTCTTTCCAGCCTGACGGCTTCTAGCTCAGAGATCCCAAGGCATGAGTCCTGAGAAAGAAAACCCCAGGCAGAAGATGTATCATGACCTAGATGAGAAGTCACTTGCATTACATTCTCTTCATCAAGTTGTAGAACATATTATTGTGGACTGTTGAAAATACAATCTCTGACAATTTCATTGACAATGTTGTTCTGTAATTGATCTAAGATAATCTAACCAGCATTTTGTGAATATGAGCAATGAAATGTTTTGAGTATTATACCTTTCCTGTTTACAATGACAGTAATGCCTGCCAAATCCCAAGGCATATTTTCTTCAGCATACCATAAGTGAAGGTCATAATAAGTCATGATTTTTGATTGTTTCAGAAATGTTCTCTCTGAACTCCTTGGTCAATTTAGGTGCTTACATTTGCCTCTATCTGCACACATTCTGCTAGAATCAATATCCATTGGTACAGATCAGATTAAATATTCTGAATTTAATTGTTTATTCAACAATAACAACAATCACAACATTGAAAATGGAAAATAAAAAATAAAGGGGGGGATCTTATGGCTTGAAAGAGTCTTAAGAGACATGAAAACTATTTATAATAATAGACCTACTAGGTCATTGATTTAAATAAACAAATTAAAAGAAAAAGTGAGATAATCAGGAAATTTGAACTCTGACTTAGCATTTGACAATTCTAACAATTTTTTTAACTTTTATAAATTATATTAATAGTATTATATGCTTAAATTATAAGAGTGTATATTCTGGTGATAAATACTAATTGAATGATATGAATGAGATGATGTCTGAAATGTTCTTCAAAATAATCCAGGGGCAGAAAATGGCATAATTTCAATGAAATAGTGCATACTTTAATAATTATTGAATACGGGCGATAGATATATGAAAGATTCATTGTTATCTTACTTTTGACTATGTTTGAAATTTTTTTTTTTATTTTAAAAATTTTTGTTTGATTTGTTTAAGGATGAGTTCATGTCCTTTGCAGGGACATGGATGAATCTGGAAACCATCATTCTTAGCAAACTGACACAAGAACAGAAAACCAAACACTGCATGTTCTCACTCATAAGTGGGCATTGAGCAGTGAAAACATATGGACACAGGAAAGGGAACATCACACACCAGAGCTTGTCCGGAGGTGGAAGGGGCTAGGGGAGGGATAGCAGGAGGTGGGGGAATTGGGGAGGACTAACATTAGGAGAAATACCTAATGGAGATAACAGGGAATGGATGCAGAAAAGCATCATGGCACGTGTATACCTATATAACCAACCTGTATGTTCTTGCACATGTACCCCAGAACTTAAAGTATAATTTTTTTAAAAGACAAGAAAAAGTTTTGATTTATAACTGGAAATCTGTCTCAGAATTTTGGGTCTTAATCCTATCAATGTTTAACTGGTGCCTTGTCTTCCTCACACCTCCTTATATGGGCTTCATAATTTTTTATTTTGGTATGGAATAGAGATTAGAATCAGATCCCCTGATTATGTTCATCATTGTTTCTTAATTGTCCAATTTGCTATAAGCATTGCTTATATTGACTTTGTGCTCTTGGAAATGCCAAAACACTTACCTTTCTTATTCTTACCCGAGCCTCACAAGCTTAACTTTGGTCTACATTGGATAACTACTATTCAAAATATTTGTTGCCCTTCCTTATAGAAAAATAATCTATTCCTACCCAATGACATCAAATTTGGCCATATAACTTGCTTTGCCCAGTAGAATGTGATGCAAGATATGTGTGATACTTCAAAGATAGGTTATCATGTGATGCTAATACTTTATTTTCTCCCTGACACAAAGCCAGCAATGTTCCAGATAGCAGCTATTACCTTCAGCCTGGATTCCAGAACAGAGATGACTTAGAACAGAGACATAGCCAACCCAGAATGGATATATAGTTAAAATTAGGAATTAATTTGTTGTAAGCCACATGCTTTGAGGCTGTTTGATACTACAGCAGAACTTAGTCTAATTGCCTGACACAAACTCTGTCCAATCAGCATTTGCTATGATTTGTTCAGTCCTGGATACAGTTTCCCACCCACATCAATCCACCATCTACAAACTAACCTGTTTACGTTTGATGTTAGATAGAAAATGAAGCCCTAGTCTTATAATTAATGACGAGACCATCATAATCTAGGTGACTTCATTTGTGATGTCAAAGAGATCAGAGATTAATGTTTATCTGTGTATATTCATAGCCAGCTAATCTCCGCAAGAAATTGTTTTGTAATTATTGGTATTATTGTGTTAAATAAGTACAATAATGAGCTCAGTTTATTATATGTTCTTAAATATCTGGAAACAAGTATTAGAATACTGAATAATAGCAAGTGAACTTTAACAGCAATAAATATTATCACTCAAGGTTTCATCCTTTTGGCACAAGCACAGTGATAGCCTATTAAAATGAGTAATGTGCTATTGCTCTTTAAGTCAAGAATGCCAGCATTAGTTGTGCATAAAAAATAAAGTAGTACTTTGTATTAGTCAAGACAGACTAGGTAACTACAAACTCAAAATCTCAGTGGCTTAGCATCTATAACTTATTTCTGGTTCATGCAACGAACATGTGCTATCGGTTAGGTCAGTTGTTCTTTTGGGCAGTTGTTCTCTGTGTGGCAACATAACAATCTAACCTGTTTGAATTTTACTGCTCCACCCTCTCAACAAATAATTTTCATGATTAGAATTTAAGAAATATAGACTAGAGAATGTTGCTCCAGGGGCTTTTCATTGCCTCCACCTGGAATGGATACATTTCATTGGCCAGTTGGTTACCTGGCCTCACGTAAAGCTATGTAAGCTAACTCAGTGGGCTCAGAAAGAAGAGGGATGTTGATGAGCAGCAGTAAAGTCTACCACATGCTCTTTTCATGTTTTAGATAATCTGAAATGGCAGCCTACTAAGGGATAGTTACATTGATGGAAACGGAAAAAGAGAAAGTTTGCACACAAAAAATTTATTTCTAGGGCCATTGAATTCCCACCTGTATGTTAAGTAAAATAATAAAAGAAGTGTTTTATCATCAATGGAGTAAGATTCCACCAAATTATTACAGTACCATCTCCCGCTACTGTATTTCTCTCAATAGAAAAGTAGGATCTATATCACTGGAGAAAAAGAATTGGTAGTAATAACAATAACAATTATAATAACATTGTTAGCTAGCATTTGTTGAGGGCTTATGTTGTGTTAGGCATTATTTAAAGAGCTTTACAGAAACTATTTTGTGTAAAATGTCCTACTCAGACAAGATCTAGAAAAGTTACTACTGACCTGGAAAGGTATATTTCAAATCTTTTAGCAATAACTAATAAAGTCAAAATTCTTAAAGAAAACGTGAATGATAATGACTGAAACCAAAGAAAGTCTGATCTTAATGACAATATTTTATTCTATATAGCAGTTTTCATATTTCTTTACATTCTCTTACGATTTGGCAGCAGTTCAAAGATAACATATGTGCATTCCAGTGATCCAAGTATTTTTGAGTCTGTGCTAACATAAAATGTGCTTTCACCTCACCAACTTTGTGCTATAATACCAACTGGGGAATATTCTCATGTATGTCAATCAGACATAGGGTAGACACTAGAAATCTTAATCTTGTCTTAGGTCGGCATGTGGGTGGGTTGGGGGAGAAATTAAACAAAGAAATTAGAAGACTGTCTAAGTCCTTATGAAAAATAAGGGAAGAGGCATACAAAACTCAATACAGTAATGTAGAGAAGAATGTGATGAGGAGGGCACACAGGTACCTGTAAAAGTTATTGATAAACTTTTACTTCGCAAGCTGGATATGGGGTATATAGGTATTTATTATTTTAAAATGCACATATGCTATACACATTTGCATAGTATAATTTCACTCATAGAAGAAAAGTTTGTTGGGGCAAAAACCTACACAAACACAAAATCACAGCTATATTTGATTCCTCAAATCACCTTATAAATTTATTTTTGCAATGCTGAACAGAAGACTTCAGGGGAAGATGACAATATAAAAAAAAATAATTTGAGGCAATAATGACAATTTTCATTGAGAGGTAGTTACACACAGTGGTAATGTGTCAAAATTAATTGGATTTGAATTAACAGTCATTCCCCAAAACTAAACTATCAGGTACAGATTTTATGAGTGAAAGCACTCCTGTGACTTCTAACTTGTCTCCCTGTATTTTCTGGCTGTCCGTTAGATATATCCCTAACGCTTATGCCAGTGCATCTTGGAATATGCAGATCTGATGTCCAGTTCTTGCTTAACATCCTTCAAGGTCATTTGAATTTCCGTGGAATGGTATCAGGGCCCTTATTTACCTTCATTTTAAGGTTCACTTTCCTCTACTCTTGTCATGTGATACAAAGTGTACTCAGCCACATGCAATCCCTCTCCCTTGCTTTTCTCTTTTCACCTTCCTGCTATTCACATGCTAGACTCTTTCTCAGGTAATATCCTTCTCCACCTTATCTGCCTGGCAAACTGCTACTCACTGTTTAAAATTCAGCTCAAATCCTTACCTCTTTTTAGAAATTCTCCTTATTTTTCTAAGTGGATATTAATACTTGCTCCTTAAGCTCTCCCAGCCCTTGCCTGTACCTCCATAGTTGCACTTAATGAATTTTGTTTGAATCTGTCTCTCCCACTGGCATGGGAGCAAAAGGAGGGTTAAGCCCTATTTTATTCATGTTTGTATACTTAGGGTTTAGAATAGTTACTGAAACATGCTAGGCACTTAATAAACTTTTATTAAATGAATGACAAAAAACAGATACAGATAAGAACTTTTAGAGATAAATGTGCAGAATCTCCAATACAACTGAATCTGGTGTACCTCAAGCTTGATTGAATAATCAGCAAATGAGTCTCATTATTTCTTCCTTAACATGATAATCATCTTCTACTTATATCTCACCTATGACTTATCTAATGGTTTACATGGATTTCATGTGTCATGAACCAGACATTAAATTGGTGCACTCTCTCTAGTCTTCACATCGGTCCTTCTAAAATTAATAGTGTTATCCCCATTTCATGGAGAAAACCTGAAGCTCGGAATAATTAAGTAACTTATCCAAAACAAGATAGCTAAAAATTGGTAGATTCAACCTCCAACTACGCTCCAGATGAGTATATTATAATTCTACTGGACAAGAAAAGGCATCAGGGATTATACAGGTATGATGATTTTTCAATCTGCAATAACATAAACCACTCGCAAGCCTGGGTGATTTATTCCCAGATCACGTATTCTGGGACTATAGATTTCCCCAAGGGCCTGCTCCTACATCCATGATGGAAGTATGTGAAGACCTTGAATCTAGAGGCAGGAAGATCATCTCCCTTTAATATTAAAGCCTGTGTTTCTGACCTATGGTAAAGGCAAAAAAGTTTTAGTAGCTCATTTTGAGAATTTTCATTTATACATTCTGGGCAAACACTTCCATTTTGGTCATGAATGTTTGCTGTCATTTCCCTCAAGAATATCAAAAGTCTAAAGCTTCTGGCTTTCTATTCACATGCCAATAAGTAAAACAAAATAGCCTAATTTTGTCTAGTTTGATCCCTACCTTGGAAATTCAGATCCATACCTTTATCATTTTTTAAAGTAAGATTGTTTCACAATCATATCTAGATCGTTCTATTTCTAATAAAATATTTGATCACTCCTGACAATTCAGAAAGGTCTATGAGACTTTGCTTTTCACTTGTGTTTAAGCCTATAGAAATCATTTATTTAAACTTTGTCCTTATTTTCATTTGCTAAAGTAAAAAAGAACAACTTATCTTTTTGTTTTTAATGGGTAGTCTTTTGTTTGTTGACTGGAAGATAATTATCAAATCAATTAACTGGTTTATTGAATGTTGGTGATTTATGAAACATTGAAATTTAAATGCATAATTAAAAGTTACACACAAGAAAGATGTCCAAAGACAAATCTCCATAACTGAAATAGAAGGCCTGTCTGTAGCTTTTGAGGGTATAAATCGAATAAAAGGCATTGTGCACCAATTTGGCTGTATTCATAAATGAAGTGCTTAATGAAGTAAGCTATTTCTAGTACAAATAATTTCCTTTTTCATCATCTTGCCTAGTTCATCGTAGCAGCCTACAGAATAGTGTACATTTCATCCTGAACTACAATCAGACAGTTAATAAAACTAATGGTAATGAAGATTTTGCTGTTTGAAGTGGTCAAATTTTCATTTTCAAACACATCATAGCTTATAACCACTGACGGCATTTGGGTTTGCTTTTGAGTTTTAGGATAATAGCATATTACAGAGAAAATCTACCAATTTTTTGTCAGTTGAACTATAAGAGAAAAAGGCCCATTATCTGCCTGGAAGAAAAGCAAACCCATATGTTGTTTTTAAATAAAAAATATATATTTGTTTGTAGCTATGTGCTATTTGTAAATTTAAGATCATTAGTCCTGCTTAAGAGACCAGTGAGTTTGTACAAGCAGCAAAAAATCTTTCTTCTCCTATATTTAAATCTATTTGAGAAGTAAAATAATTTTTTTAAAAGCAGTGTGAGAGAGCACTGTTTCTTTCTATTTCAGTGGTCTGTGATCCAAAAAATCTAAGTGGTTATTTAGAACAATCCAACCTGAATGGATATGTGTTGTTACATATCTTTGCCTTTCTAATAATTTCCCTTCTGAATACTACTTGCACCTATCTTTCTCTGTATGTAATTGAAAACCCCAAAGACTTTCTACTTTAACTTAAATCCCACCTCTCCTTAGAGTACTTCACCTCCTGAGCTTTCTAACCCAGTGATCTCATTTATTCAACAAATATTTTGGAAGAGCCAGCTTAGAGATTGTCTTCCGTAACCTCCAAACTAGTTAGGAAAAATTTGCTACAAGATTCCTAACATATTTAACTGCTGGTTAAATCCTTTCAACTATGGGGGGCTCATTACCTTGTGAAGCATCAGTTCCTAAAACATCTTCCCCACAGATAAGCTAACATCCACCTGCCTGTAATCTTTACGTGTAAGTCTCCATTCTGCTTCTTAAGAACAGACCCTTAAGAACAGACCTTCTTAAGAACAGAAGTAATTAAATCCCTCTTTCAAGTAATGATCCTTCAAAAAGTTGATAAAAGGTGTCATGTCACACTCCTGCATTAGCTCCAAGTCAAAATAGAAGACCTGTCTTCCATGCCCAGTTTCTTCTACCAATCTCCATTAGGTGCAGATTCTAATCACTTCAGAATTTTTATCTTCTTCCACATACACTACAGGTAAGTGATATTCCTTTTTAAAATATCACTATAATAATATTCTGTATTTTGATATTAGTGGTGTTAATGTGATCTTACACACTTACCAAGACATCAAACTACATTCAAAATGTGTGAATTTTTATGAAATATAAATGATACCTCAGTGAAAAAAATACTGGGGTAAAAATATTTGCCTAAAGGGAACACAGTACCTCAGAAGTTGTCTAATTAGAAAATAATGCACCAAAGCTCCCACTTCTCTCTTTCTGGAAACTATTTTTCTTTTCTAATATTTCAGCCACAAGAATACTGGTTCATAGTAAATATACTGTCAAGGAAAATTGCAGGGATCTTCTGCCATTTGTGGGAAATTATACACAATTAATTTTATAGGAGAAACATAAGTCTAAACATACATTCTAGATATATTTCTTTTTGACTTTTATGTATTTTCAATGTTCATTCACTCAGCATGCCTTTATTGAACCTATGTTATAAGCCAAGGTAAACAAAAGACTTATATGGCCTGAACTCATAACTTACAGCCACTTGCAGGGAAATAGTGTGAAACAAAAGCAAGAGAACAAACAAAATAATTACCATTTGTATTAATGTAATGGGGGATGGGTGCTGAGATAGAGAATAGCTTGAGAAGATGGGTAGACAAATCCAATTTAAAGTGAAAGTTTAAGGAAGACAACATAAAGGAATTACATTTTATTTACAACGTTAAGGTTACATTACAAGAAGCAATGAGGAGGAGATGTGGAAAAGTCATGATGTAGGCCAGGGAAACAGAACTTAGCTTGTTTGAGGAAAAAACTAAAGGCCAGAACTGTAAGGGTAACATGGAAGACATGAGCAAGAAATACAGGAAAAGTGTTAGGCTATACTAAATTATGTAGGCTATCATAAAGGAATGGATATTTTTTACCGTATGCTTTAATAAGCCATTATCAGATTTTTCAATAGAATGATATCGTTCAAATGTAAATTCTATAAAAATCACATCACTGTAATGTGTACATAATAGATTCAATGTTGATAAGAGGAGAAATGAAAACACATCAATACAAATATAGAATATAGAACAGGGTTAGACTTGGAATATAATACTTAAGACCTCCACTTAGATCAAGATGTGTCATCTCCTTTTAAATAGGATTGTTAAGCCTAAGATCTCAAAAGTGTAATGCACACACTTTTTGAATTTAAACTCTTTATGAAGGAAAGAAATGATTACAAAAGTTTAAGCATTGCTGAAAAGTGAATGGTCATATAGTCATCTTTAAAATCAGAGAAATATTTAACAATTTTTTAAAATATTAGCCACAAGTAAAAACATAATACAATTTATAATTACCCCCCAAAATCCACAATTAACAAAAATCTTATGTGTAAACTTACAAAATAAACATCCATATGCTGCAAATTACATAATGCTGATGGAAGAAAGATCTTAGTAAATGTAGAGATATGCCATGATCACAGGTTAGAATGCTCAACATAGGAAAGGTGCCAGTTTTGCCTAAATTGATCTGTAGGTTTACTGCATGCAGGTCTTATCAAAATTCTAGCAACATTCTAGCCCGTAGAGTGAATCACTCTACTGGCTATAAAGGCCTACTAGATAGCTAATAATCAATATTATGTGGTATTGAGAGAGGGGTGGACACACAGTTCAATGGAACAGAATAAAGAGCCCAGAAATAGACTAATATAAATATGCTAAACTGATTTCAGTCAAGGAACATAAGTAATCTAATGGAGAAAAGTAAGATATTTCAACAAATGAGGCTGACACAACTGTATATTAATAAGAAAATAAAATCCAACTTAAATCTCACATTTTATATGAAGAATTGACTCATAATGGATTATAGATTTTAAACTTTAGAAAAAGTTAAAAAAGAATACTTCCAAAAAAAAAAGCAGGATAAAAATTTGTGGGATTCAGGCCAGGCAAAGAGTTTTTAGAAAAACAATAAAAGCATAAATTATAAGATAAAACAAATTAAATATTATCAAAATTAAAATCTTTGATCTTTAAAAGCTCATGTGAAGATGAAAAGGCAGGTTATAGACTGGGAGAAAATACATGTAAACCACATATCTTAACAAAAAAACCCAGTATCTGGAATATACAAAAACTCTCAAAACTGAATTTTTTTTTTTTGATGGGAGAGAGGGAAAGAGAGAGAAGATGGAGAGAGATAAGGGGAGAGAGACCCTGAGAGAGGGAGAGAGAGAAAGAGGAGGGGAGAGAATGAGAGAGAAAGAGAGAGAAGAGAGAGGGGGCAGAGAGAGGAGGAGGTGGAGAGAACGTGAAGGGGCAAGAGAGGAGGGTGGGAGAGAGAGGAGAGAGGGAGAGGGAAGAGAGGGAAAGACAGAGAAGACAGAAGGGGACAGAGGGGGAGAGAGACCCTGAGAGAAGGAGAGAGAGAAAAAGAAAGAGGAGGGGGGAAATGAGAGAGAAGGGGAGAGAGAGGGGAGGGGTAGAGAGAGAAACTGAAAATTTTTTTTAAATTAATTACAAATTAGGAAAAAGATATGAAAAGATATTTTCCTAAAAGGATAGACAAATGTAAAACAAGCACATGAAAAGATGTTCAACATAATTAGCCATCAGCAAAATGAAAATCATAAACCACAATAGCTATTACTATACATCTATTAGAGTAGTTGGGGGAAAAAAGTAGTGATAGGGTCACACGCTGATGAGAATTTAAAGAAACTGAACCACTTAAACATTGGTGGTGAGAATGCAAAATGGTACAGTTGTTCTTTTTTTGTTTTTGTTTGTTGGTTTGTTTTAGACAGGGTTTCACTCTGTTGAGTGCAGGCTAGAGTGAAGTAGCACAATCACGGCTCACTGCAGCCTCAACTTCCCAGGCTCAAGAGATCCTCCTACTTCAGCCTCTGGAGTAGCTGGGACTACAAGCATGTGCCACTGTGGCCAACCAAGCACAGCCATTCTTGAAAACAGTTGGGCTGGGCATGGTGGCTTACACTAGAATTCTATAACCTGTGAAATTTTTCTTCAAAAGTGAAGAGGAGCCAGGTACAGTGGCTCATGCCTGTAATCCCAGCACTTTAGGAGGCCTAGGTGGGCGGAATACCTGAGGTCAGGAGTTCGAGAACAGCCTGGCCAACATGGAGAAACCCTGTCTCTACTAAAAATACAAAAAGATAGCTGGGTGTGGTGGTGGGAATCTGTAATTCCAGTTACTTGGGAGGCTGAAGCAAGAGAATTGCTTGAACCCAGGAGGCAGAGGTTGCAGTGAGTAGAGATTGCACCACTTCATTCCAGCCTCAGTGACAAAGTGAGACTTCATCCCCCCCAAAAAAATATAATTAGGCAATTTCTTATAAAACTAAACATTCAATTACCATATGACTCAACAATTGAACATTTGTGTATATTTGTCTCAAAAGAGATGAAAACTTATGTTCACACAAAAACCTGTACACAAATGTTCATGGCAGTTTATTTGTAACAGCTAAAAAAATGAAAAACCTCAGGCATACTTTCTTGAGTGAATGGTTAAACAAACTGTGGTACATCTATACAGTGGAAGACTATTTTGGAATAAAAACAAACCATTGATACACACAACTTAGATACATCTCCAGGAATTAGGCTGAGTGAAAAGTGCCAATCCCTAAACGTTAAATATTTTATGATTTTATTTATGCAGTCATCCTTCAGTAACTACAGGAGATTGCTTCTAAGATCCCTGGGGATACCAAAATCCACACATGCTCAAGTCCCATATATGGAATAGCATTTGCATATAACTTACACATGTCCTCTTGTATATATTACGTTAGTTCTAGGTTACTTATGATATAAATGCAATGCAAATATTTCTTAATTTGTATTTTAAAATTTGTAATTTTTATTATTGGTGTTTTTTAATTTTTCTGAATATTTTTGATTCATGGTTGGTTGAATTTGTGAATGTGGAACTCATAGAGTCAAATGTATAACATGTTCAAAATGGCAAAATTGTAAAATAGCAAAAGGGTCGGGAAGGAAGTTGGTGTGGCAACATGAGAGATACTTTTCATGTTGGAGCTGTTCTATATCTTTATCAATGTCAATATTTTAGTTATTATCTAATACAATTACATTATAGTGTTGTAAGATGTAAGCATTGGGGAAAACTAGTATAAGGTACGGGTGATCTCTATCATTTCTTCCAATTGCATTTGAATCTATGAATTTCTCAAATTAAATAGTTGAAGAAAATATATTAATATAAGATTCAATTCATATACAATTAGTATTATCTTTTTAAAATAGAGCATTCACCCCAATCTTTAAAATATATTAGTTATGTGGGAATTTCTAAAGAAAGAGTTGGCAATCAAAATAAAATACTTAAATATATAGGTGTGTGTGAGTGTCTGTGTGTGTGTGTGCATGTATATACGTAAAAATTACATTTTGGGAGGGGAGCTGGGCAGCAATAAAGCCCACTTTCATGCCTTCCATAAAGTTCATTTAAGCTTATTTTTCCCTATGGGAAGTATGACAGAATGGAAAATATTCTGCCCAGATCTTACCTAAATTTCTTCCAATAGTTAAAACATTAAGAAAGATGTAATACAAACTTTTAAATCCAGAATTTCAAATAAATTATTTTAAATTAATAAAATAATTATCTTGGCCGGGCATGGTGGCTCACACCTGTAATCCCAGCATTTTGGGAGGCTGTGGCGGGTGAATGACAATGTCAGGAGTTCAAGATCAGCCTGGCTAAGATGGTGAAACCCTGTCTCTACTGAAAATACAAAAATTACCCTGGCTCAGTGGTGGGCACCTGTAATCCCAGCTACTTGGGAGGCTGAGGCAAGAGAATTGCTTGAACTCAGAAGACAAAGGCTGCAGTAAGTCCAGATCGCACCACTGCACTCTAGCCTGGGTTACAGAGCAAGACTCCATCTCAAAAAATAATAATAAAACTATTATTGTTATCTTTAATATAATATATACTTCCTAGTAGAGTTAATGTAAGTAGCAATCTTGCTTATATGTATTTTCTCCTACATGGAATTTTACAGGTGATTGAATCTTCCTATCTTGTATACTAATGACTAATTCATAAAAGTTTAATCATTTCAATAAATTCAGAAGCAGAAATGAGGCTCATGAGCCATGTACATATATGGACTTTAGAATTGCCATTTAGCACCATAATTATAGCAACATAAATAACATACATAGAAAAAAATAACTGGAAAGAAATTCTTGCCATGTGGTTACTGGTAATATTAGGATGAGGATGGCATATATATGGCACTGCTTTGTGTATCACAGCAGACTTTATCAATCAATTATAGGTACTATAGCCAAATAATCTTTCTCAATCCTCTGTGCTAGAGTCATTACAAACAAGTTAAATTTAGCAATCAAATTAAAATGTTTTCCATTCCTTTGTGAGAAACTGGGTTATGAATTGTTTTTCCAGTTTTCTATGTTCTGTTACTGTGTGTGTGTGTGTGTGTGTGTGTGTGTGTGTGTGTGTGACTGAGTCTTGCTCTGTCGCCCAGGCTAGAATGTAGTGGCATGATCTCAGCTCACTGGAACCTCTGCCTCCCAGGTTAAAGTGATTCTACTGCCTCAGCCTCCTGAGTATCTGGGATCACAGGTACCACCATGCTCAGCTAATCATATAAAATGTTAAGCTAGTTTCAAAACTATCCAAAAGAAATAAATTCTTTATCCCAAAAAGACTTGCCTAATGGGATTTTTTTACTATCAAAATTAAGAGAATAAAATACTTGAACTTTTTATAAGAAAATAATTCCAAATATTACAGAAGTGTCAGAATTGTTTCATAAACTAAAAATATGACAAACATTTGTATGTTTGGAGATAGAAGTCATGTGGTTTTTTTAGGATTTTTATTTTTATTTTTTAATTTACAAATAAAAATTGTATATATTTATGGTGTATAGCACGATGTTTTTATATACGTCTGTATTGTGGAATGACTAAATCAAGCTAATTCACATATTCACTACCTCACATACTTATTTTTTTTTCTGGTGAGAATATTTGAAATCTATTGCCTGTTAGCAATTTTCAAGTATACAGTGCTTGTTATTAATTGCATTGTATATATAATTATTAATAACAATAACTGTTATTAAGTATAACCACCATGCTGTTCAATGCATCTCCTGACCTTGCTCTTTCTAACAGAGGCTATGTGTCCTTTTACCAATATCTTTTCATTCTCCTATTTCCTCTTGCCCCTGGTAACCACCATTTCACTCTCTGCTTCTATGAGTTTGACTTTTTTATATTAAACATATAAGTGAGATCATGCAGTATTTGCCATTATGCAGTGAGAATTAGCTGTCCATTGATTGGCATTTTGTGTATTCTGTTAATAAACATTCACCAGGTGACACTGAATTCATTGGCTCTTAAGGAACAAAATAAAGTTAAGTATACAAATGAGGCTACTTTGGAGAAGAATATGAATAAGAGAAAGTATCATGTGGTGAATTATTTTATCCCTCTCCTCTTTCTTCCAGCCACTACCTCTTGACCCCGACAGAACTTGAAACCTTGATTAGTACCTTGAGGATTGAGGGCACTATTTGGTGGCAGAAAAAAGCAGACTGCCATGTCCTTCCCACCACAAGTGCCGGTGTTTGTCAGCATGATAAAATAGAGGTTGGAAAATGATGTAATATTAAATGAAATTGAAAATTTTTATGATTTTTTGGGACTGGACCTTTTCAATTAGTGGATTGAGCTTAAAGAAGTGATAGAGAGCTTTTTTGTGCACTTCAAGATGAGAGGAAATCATGAGGCCTGATGGTTGCTTCGTCAAGAAGCAAGGTGAGAATTATCATCTCAAAGGATTTAAATAGCCAGTGAGACAACTAAATAGAGTTGATTTTGTGGTTACTCTCATAGCATTCTGCTTATTCAATATGCTAATGACCCAACCGTTTGCTAGTAAGACTACATAGAATGTATTTGTACATCATAAAATTTACAAAGCTGGTTCCCCACTAAAACTCACCTTCAAAATAGTTCATAGCTGTTGAACTATTTCAACACCTATCTCAAAGCTGTGATTGTTTATCTCACAGTGTCCCTGTCGAGCTCAAAGGCACACAGGTGGTATGCAGCACAGGTGATATGCATTTTACCCAAACAATCTGAATCAAGCAACTATGCTTGAAACATTAAACTGTCTTCTAAACTCTAAAATCTCAAATTTTAAGGAAAGGATCCATTTCAATTATGACATGCCTTATTTTAACGGTATAATATTATAAGACTTCCTATCTAACCATTATATTTACTACCCTAATTAAAAATAAATATTATTTTTTAGTACACATGCCTGTAGAAAAAGGAGTTCATTTCAGTGAGGTCACAGAACAGACACAAGCAATCAAGTAAACCACAACAATAACTACCATTTTGGTTGTGGTTTTGTGAAAAATAATGTTAAAATCTCAGATTAATCAACTTTGAGACTTCTAGTCATGAGAGTACCTTTTCTTAATGGATACAAGAAAAGCCTTCAGGTATAAATAACAGATTTAGAGGAGTTCAAATGAGGTTCACTAACATCAGCTCTTGTAAGCTTTAATAATACGCAGGCTAGAATTATTTAATGATACCTAAAGCAGTATCATTAGAGTCCTGGAGACACTTAAGTCTTGAACTCAAAGTTGGATGAACAGAAATCTGTTATTAATCTCCTTACTTATGTAGAACGTGTAAAAACTGATAGCTGAATAAAATATTTAACAGCTAAATTTCTTTTTTAAAAAAGACTCTTAATGTGAAATTACAAACAGGAAAAAAAATGTTCAAAAGGTTACAAAAATTGATGTATGTAAAAATGTCCATCTAAAAATGACACAACCTCAAAAATTTGCAATTTTTTTTAACAAGTATGTTCCAAAAGAATATGGCCACATTTCAGAGAGACATTTCTTCTCCCAACACCATGACAAGTGTTGATATCACTAAAAGGATTCTGAAAATGAATTCAAAGCAACATAATTTTTTTTTTAATGTTGGAGAAAGCAAAATGACTGGTATGGTATGTCTTGTAAAGACCTTAGTTTTTATAGACTCAACTCAGTTCTCTTAATACTCAGAAAAGAGCTATTTGGACTGTTACATGGATCTTTCTCACAAACTTTTTTTAAGCGCTCAATTTCACACACAGATGCACTTAGACATACACACAAACTTTTATATTTTTTAAAGTGAGCAAGTGAATATATTCACGGTTTCCCATGCCTTTTTTATTCCTTACAGTATATTTTGATCTTTGCTAAATAATATGAAAACAATTATTTGTAGCTAATACTCTTATAAAGAGAGTTAGTAGAATTTTCTGCAAGTACTGTCTGAGCTCAGGGTAATTTTTCCAAATGGTCTGTAAATTCTCTGTAAATTAAGCACTGGCATTTCACTTCCCTTCTGCTAATCACGTCAAGCTACCTAATTCCTAACTGTAAAATCAAATGTCTTACTGACTTTCCTCTAGCTGAGTCTTCTGGAATAGGCACTCATATTAAGGATTCAATGGCTATGCTTTAAATGAACCTGTTTCACTGGCAGGTGCCTGCTGGTTTCTAGGTTTTAAACGGTACCATTACTATCATTTATAAGGATAACATCACATTAAGAATGTATGAATAATTTAAAATTGAGTAGCATTCAGTTTCACAGTCTGTCTGGCACGAAGGTTTGAAAGTGCAAGGTCTTTATTTTATTACAAAACACTGGCTGTCTGGGTAAAGGAGATGAAAAGTTACTAATTTCAGGCTTTACTTCAAACCCTTTAATCTTGCAAATAAGTGCCTTCAGTGAGGACTTTGTTATCTCCTAAAGCCTACCCAGAATTGTTCATGCTCTTTGTCTTTTCTCAAGATCTTTACCTTATCCTAGGTGAGCCAAATGAGACAAAAGGGAATCCACTGGAGGAAGTGATTATTTAATAGAGCTTTCCTTTCTAAACCCGAACTTGTGCTGTTGGCAAATATTATGAAACACGATCATTTCATTGCCGTAAATAATGTTATATAATTAAAATTCCATTCTGAGGTTGGGAACAGTGTGATAAACTGTTTGCGAACTGGTAATTCTATTTATTAAAAACAGAGGCATTAATTTTGACACATTGAATTATAACACAGACAAACAGATCTTGTGTTTTAATTAAATGCTCTATTTGATGAGCTTTTTTACTCTAAGATTTAATACCAGGTCCTACAATTCATATGGTATAGAGCAGGGGACAATCGCAGCAGGGAATATAGAGAAAAGCTCTGCTGGGATTCAATAGGCACGGAGCAGAGCTCCTTGGACTGCTCCCTAAAGCATCCCTTCTTTGTGTCAGGCCCAGTACCATTAGCTGGTTTGTTAAGGCCTCTTCAAGCTCCTTTTTTCTTCCAAAGCTCCAGCAAGGCTTCCAGTCCGGTAATGCATTCCTTATTTTCTAATCATGAAGCGGGACTGAATATTTTTAAAATGAATAAATAACAACCAAACTGCTTTGAGCTTTCTTTCACATTAAGCTACATTTAATATTCATTTCACATTTTTTTTCTATTAATTAAAAGTAAACCGTGTATTGTATGGTACATTATCCCTCTAACAGCCCCATGTGGAGATCATGAAGTGGAAGACTAATGGTGTAGACTTTAGCATTTAGTTTTAACCAGAATAATTTACATATCTGTGAGAAGAGTCCAAGGCATGTGTAAATAAGCAGAACTCTCAGATATCAAGACCCTTGTTCAGTTTACTATGGACTGCCGAGCTATAGGCTGTGTATTTATTCCATCAGTCAGGTAATTTAATGAGACTTACACAGCATCTATGCCTGTGGAAGAGACAAAAGTTATTATTAAGGAGAGGCATGTGGCAGTAAGAAAAATGTGTTTGCTTGTTTTATTTTATTCTATTACCCCAAGTAGCAAAGGTGATCCTATTCAATGTTCATTAAAGTTTACCTTTATAATTTATCAAAGGAGACCCACATCAACAGTTTTTTGCTGAGATTTCAAAATAGGAAACATTAAAATTTGATATAAAATGCCAGATATTTATGGAAACTTTTCATTAGAAAAATAACTCCATGGCTTTAATCTATGGATTTTTATTAATGTATAACTCTATGAAGTAAACAGGAGAAAGTACATTAAAGAAAAGTCATCAACTCTGAAAGGGCGTATTAGCTTCCAATTACCAGACTTTTGGACCAGTTTTCAGGGAGGAAAAATATTGCTTAAAGAACTAGCAAATTTAAATAAAGGATTACAAAAGCTTAATTTCCAGTGAATTTTCTGGAAAGAGTTACACTATTTTATAACAATGTTAAGCAGTCACTAGAAGACAGATTATTTTAAGAAAGAGCCCTGTTTCTTTGATAAAATTTAAATTGAATGACGTCAGGCTTTAGTAGTCAAACTGGTTTAAGTAATAAGCTCTTAAAATATGCCTTGTATAAAATGGTTTTCTTTTTTCGAAAATCAATGTAAAGGCTACAAAATTCAATGAGGTCTATGACTACATGATGCCAAGCATCGCTAAGAAAAGTGAAAAACACAATTGCCAAGGCTGTTTCCAAATATTCATAATTTTTGGCATCCATGTGGCCAAACAGAAATGAAGAACAGAAGTAAGTTACATCCTAATGATAATTCATTTTTACTGAGTTATTCGGATAATTGCAAAGGCTGCGTATATAATTCAAATTAGTTGGAAATCTGTCTTAAATCTTCATTCTGCTTTACCAAAATGGAAATCAATATTAGAATATTTAGAGTTGGCTGAACTGATGCTGTTCCTTTAAGAACCATCACAATCTTTTGTAACCCAAACCAACAGTATGAAAGCACAAATGTTCAGACATAGACACTGCATTTTTACATGGCCTCTTAAGTGTTCACACTCCTACAAAGGCTGTCAGACCTGCTAAATGGCATAGCCAAATTTCTCCTGAATCTTTTTATAATACAATGATGCATAAGTGTAAGTCAACGTAGCATTTGACTCTTCAAATACCACACCAAAAAATCCTTTAAATATGCAACTCAATCCATTGGATATATTGAAGCCAATTTCACAAAAATATCTGTAACTTTACATACCCTTTGCTTATTATAACACACACATAACTCTTCCTGCACCAAACACTCACGTTAAAGTTCTCTACCTTTAGGGCACGTCTACCTTATTCAGTACATAAACTTTGCTCTGACTAGATGAAAACAAGTCAATAGCGTGAATATTCTTGTAAATGCTAATAACAAAATTCTTCTGTTTCCATTATCAAATAATTTTTATTTCAAAGAATATGGAAAATAATTTATCTGTAAAACATTTATTATATTATGAAAAATAAAACTGACAATGTAAGACAAGCTTAGGAAAATTTTTTCATTTTTATGCGTTTCTTGTTATACTATAATCTTTTGTTTTGTCATTTTTTTTCCTAAAGATTGTGAGTTTCTTAAACCAAGTCTATAGTTTAGCTATCTCTCAGCGCCATTTCAGTGCCTAGTGCATGGAACATCATTTTTAAAAACATCTGCATTGAATATTGAATAAGTAGAACTTTTCCAGGAGTCTCTGTAAGAATTTCAAGCAGTTTAGCTGCTAGCTGGATTTTAGGTCTAAGAGGTAAAAGGCAAATTGCTTTGAATAAGAAAAGTTATACATAAATAATTGAACACATATTTTTAATAACAGAGATGTTCATTTGTTCTGAGAAATGATTAATTTCTTCTTCAAATATTGGTAGGCATGATAGATATGACACATATTTTTTGAGTTTAACAAAAGAAGAATCAGTTCTTATTTTATTTCCACTTAGGTTTTATAAAGTATTTCAGTAGCTCACATTTAGACTGTCCGTTTTATGTTTTTTAAGGCATAATTTGGCATTTAAAAATATTGTACTTTCTTTGCTCTTCCAGTAAAGTGTGATAATATAGACATATGTGTCAATTAAAAGATTGCTTACTACATCATTTTCTGGCAGAGATTCAGTGGAGTTACCCAGCAAAGTAAATTTTGAAGCATTTGCCACTCTTTTATTATGGGTCTTTTCTATATTTCTGTCATTACATTTCTTTGGACATAAATTAAAGCAGTTATTTTCTATTAAATTGCTTAGCTAACCATTAGTGATTCTGGATTTTCAGTGTGTTTTTTCAGAATACACATGCACTTGACCATGTCCTTCCTTTACTGGTTTTGATTTTAAAATTCTGGCGTGGGTTGGGTCCAGGGTGTCTCCATATAGCATTTACTAATATAATTCTGAATCTCCCTCATGCTTAAGAACCACTGTAGGCTTCCATGACATCAGGTTTCCAATGTCATATATGATATGAACGTTCATTGTTGTTTTAATAGCATATGATAGACTTACATTATATGACTAGCCCACTAAAATGCATGTACAAAGACTATTAATTTTCCAATATTTCAAAGCCAAATTGTTATAATAAAGCAACATATTTTAAGTACTGAATATTTGAAAATTCTTCAACTGAGATGCTTGGGTTTTTAATAATCTTTCACTTTACTTTCTGTTTCTTGATATTGACAGACATAACTTAATATATTTTAAAATATATTTAATTTGTCTTTAAATCACAAGTTTAAAAATGGTTCCAAACATATAAATGGACTGATAATATTATTGATGCATAAAAAGGAAAAAAAATTCTCTTTTGTGTCACATGAAGAATTTTTATGAAGGAATCATATGATTATATAGATACTGCTAGCTTGAGACAATAGGAACTGGAATGCTGTGGTCTGGAATCTCATTCTTTACATATTATAATAGCTTTCTGAGCACACATATTCACTTTCAGATTTTTAAGCAATTAGTTTGCAGATGTCACTAAATAAATGGCATTCATTCCTTAAGCAGGAACCATACCTGTTAACCATCTCAGCCTATTCTAGCTTTAAAGCTGGGCTTGATGTGCACAGCATGCTCAAAAACTGTACTCACAGTTCAAATGAGCTGGATTACAGACCATGACCACTGAGACCCTCACATGACAAAGCCTTTGTGTAATTAATATGCAGGGTAAAATGCTCCCTGGACTGCTGCTAAAGCGATTTAAATCATGCACATAAAAAATGTAATCACAAATTTAGCATGGTGGACAGAGTAGTCACACTGGGCTTGATTGCATAGAAGGTTCCAAGTGTGTTTTAAATGTCCTTTAAGATTGAGATTAGGACTTGTACTTACAAGATGCATATTAATCTAAAACTCAACATTTTTCAGTGTGGGATCACAGTAGGAGAACATTATGGGCAATAGAGGTTCATTCTAATCCCAGTAGGTAATTACACTTTGAAATAATATTCTTTAATTAAATCTTGTTTGCAGTTGATTGATTTAAACACTAAATCTAAAACCCTAAATTTGAGTTTTTATCAATTTTTGATGCTTATTGCACACAACTTGGGCTTTAATTGATGTTTCTGAAGTTTTAAAGCCCTTGTCCACCATGTCGTGGCTTAGAATTCAGTATAATTATCAACATCATTCTTTAATACTCTTGATGACTTCTTCTGGAAACTCAATAAGTTTGAGCACATTTTCAATATTAATATATAACTAAAAGGTTTTTGCTATGTCACAATTCCAGTATTTACATACATGAATCTTCTATCACGACTTTAGTAGACACATAATCTAATCCCCTCTCTGAAATACTGACAGAGGGTTCTGTTTCCAAAATGTTTACCACTTGCAAGTTTACAGCATAAAATTTGTGCTATAACTAATAATAGACAAGGTACAAAGAAAAAAAGGTTTCAAATTCCAGAGTTTCTTGCATCTTTTCAAATTTAAAGTAATGTCATTAAGTAACAAGAAAGTTACCACTTTCAGGTATCCACAAAGGAAGGTTGTCCAATTTTATACACACACACACACACACACACATGCACGCACACATGTACGTGTGCGTGCGTGTGTGTGTGTGTGTTTGTGTGTGTGTAATCTTTTATGTTTATATCTTCATTCTTACCACTTGGCAAAGCTTACCAAAACTCAATTAAAAGATTCATTGTGGCCATTTTAAGATTAATTTCTTTTATATTCAATGATCCATGTGACACCTAGTCTGTATTATAATTGCTAAAAGCAATATGTTTCACTGTCACCATTGTGAAAGAAGATTATTCTGGCAGATAACATTAATATCTAACTGAATTTTAGTCTTGTAGATTTCGAACTCTTACAATATCTCATTCTTCTGACATAAGTGCTTTTTCTAAAAGAACGTTGTAAAAAATTTCATGTCTTGTGACCCATGGAATGGAACTTTGACATATGTCCTAATTTGGAGCATGATATTATCTGTCAGAGATGATCAAAGATCTTCATAATTTGTTGCAAATTTACAGATTACAATAAGCCCTTCTTAATAGGCATCCATATAACCAACTGTTTGTATGGTTTACAGATTTATATCCAGAAACACAAAATTAGGTCTGGAGGCCTAGGCATTGTGATTTAAAGACCCTGTTCACCAGTGTTTATATTTAAATTTAAATAAACAAGGACTGGCTTGGTTTCAGTTTCAGCAGTGCCATATAGCAGCATCTTGCAGATGTAGCTCAGTAAATTACATTCACGATGCCATATTTAATAACTGAAAATTCACATTTTACTACAATTGCATTTGTCACTGCTGAAAAACAAACTAGTATGTGAAATGCTTTATTACAATGACTATATTCTTGTGAAAAATGATTAAGTCACTATAAGAGAAAAGTAAGGCCAAAAGACCTCATTCACCATAACGCAAATATTAATCACACATAAATAATACAGGTGTCTTACAGTAAGCCACGTTCCCCTAAAATATAGATTACACATCCTAGGGGCAAATAGTAGCACAACAGACTCGAAATAAATCCCTCAAGCCATGGTGGCCAAAAGGAAATCATTTATGTTTTGACAGTTTAATATACTTTTTGTTTATGCATAACAGATGAAAATATTTACACCAATATAAGGGAGTGAAAGAAAAATTAAATCTGACTAATCGACCTGTTCAAAGTATGATTTTTAATTTCAAGGATTTTGTTATAACTACTGGAAATAATAAATATGCCTCCTACAATTCAACTGTATCCATTCATTTTTAATTATTTTGCAGCAGCTAAAAAATAAACCAGTTTCTCAACTCAGAGACAACTTTCTCTGGTATGTACACATGCCACAACTGAAGGAAAAGAGGGCTGACTGCCAACCTAGAACACTGCAGGCTGAGATGAATGAACTAGATGATCACTAAGAGCAATGCACAGGAAACAGAGCTGGGAATGCTTATGGGGAGAGGGTCAGAAGGTTGGGCATGGGGGAGATCTATTTACCACAAATACGTCTCTTTTTGCACTAATTAACATTTTGAACATATATGTATATGTTACTTTTGCAATAACAAGTCCTTAAAAGGTATAAATCCACAAAATAGGAGCTGATAACTCTTATAAATAGATTTCATTTCTGTTTTAAACAAGTATTTATTAGGCAATTGTCTCACTTGCAGCACTGGGTTTGGCAATAAAGAAAGGGTAGGAAATTAGGAATGAGGCAGCTCCTTGACTTTAAGATATCTAAAATTCATTGAGAAATTTATCTGATAAAATGAGTATCAAGAAAGAACATGTACAAACATGACATTATATGGTTTACACTAAAACATTTCAGGAAAAAAAATTAACATATTTAAAACACTCAGGGAAGTGGGGATATAAGGAGACAATGAGGATGAATAATTAGCCTTTGATAGGAACACAGATACTCCAGAAGATAAGAAGCCTCCAAGTTAAATTCTAGAGTTCTGAGATTCTAAATGTATGAAGAAATTATTCGTAAAGAATTGAGAAGTAACTGGAGAAGTTTCAAGATGGCTCAGTAGATGCATCTGGCACATGCCTCTTCCATGGAGAGGAACAAAATAGTGAGTAGATAATCACAATAATTAACAGATCATCCAAGAACACTAAAATTCTACAGAGAAGTGATGGGAAGCACTGAAAGCAAGGAAGGAGAGAAAATCGAGGAAGCCTGTTCAGTAAGGATGAATTGGAGTCTAGCGAGGCTTCCTAATGCAGGGAAAGGGTAACTGCGGGACTCCCAGTTGTCCACCTTCCCATCTGGATGCCTACAATCTGAGCCACTGGAGAGTACCTCAATCTCTATGGGCCCCAATACTAACATAGGTAGTTTCCTGGAAACCACGCAAAGTCATTGCTCCAGAGAGAGTCCTTGCTAGGTCCCACAAACTCCTAAGCTGCAGCATGGTGCCAATTAAGAGGCTAGTCCCTACCAGAGTACATCCTACCCTGTCCTCAGGGCCGAGGTGGGAATCATGGGATGCCGCCTTGACTGGAAACAAATTCCAAAGCCCACAATTGTCACTGCTGTGAATCACTGTAGAACCAATGCAAAAGCAAAGCATACACCCTCCAGGTGCCTGTTGATGGTTCACTGAAGCTGCTAGTACCATCACAACTGACACCCATCCACATGTACTACCTGCAAGTCTAGAGACCAGCCTGCCCAACCCATCACAGCCACTATCAACAATGGTACAAACCACTCAGGTCCCAGAAAGTTATCTCACTACTTCTAATGCCATAGGCCATGCCATGCTTGCTGCCCAGGGGCTTGAGGACCTACCCATCTGCCAGACCAATTGCTGCCATTCCCAGCACCCAAGCAAGCCACCTGGAGGCCCTAAAATTGGCCTGCCTAGATTCACTAACATTAGTGCAAACATATAGTGCCCTGGAGTCCAAGACAGGCATGCACGGCCTACAGCTGCAACCTCACTAGGGCACTAGGGCTTGAGGACTGGTCCACCTGGCATTTCAGTTTCCAGCAAAACTCCACCACCACCTCTACTAATAATGGCACCCTAACCCACAGAAGCAATCACAGATCCAGCTGACAGTTTGTACAGCCAAATAAATCATACAGAGACTGCACTACACAGAATGCACCCACAATCAAAGCCAACACCATAGTTGTATCTTCAGAAAAACATCCTCCCTTAGGACAGCATATTCCAAAAATTGAAAGAAACAACTGTTACACCAGATACACAGATATTAATGTAAGAACACAGGAAACATTTTTTAAAATGTGAAACCTCCGAAAGAACACAATCCTTCTTTAAGAACAGATCCAAATCAAAAATACATTTATGAAATCCCTGAAAAAGAATCCAAAATATTGATACTAAAGAAGTTCAGTGAGGCTGGGCATGGTGGCTCATGCCTGTAAATCCCAGCATTTAGAGAGGTCAAGGAGGGTGGATCACCTAAATCTGACCAACAATGGAGAAAGCCTGTCTCTGCTAAAAATTCAAAATTTGCTGAGTGTAGTGGCACATGCCTGTAATCTTAGCTACTCAGGAGGCTAAGGCAGGAGAATCATTTGAAAAAAAAAAATTCAGTGAGATACAAGAGAATTCTGAAAAATAATAAAGAAATTAATCAATGAAACAATTCAGGATAGAAATGAGAAATTTACTAAAGAGACAGATCTCATGAAAAAGAAACAAACAGAAATTCTGGAAGTGAAGAATTCCTTGAAAGAAATACAAAGTATACTTGAAAGCTTCAACAATAGACTAGCTCAAGCAGGAGAAAAAAAAATCTCAGAAATTAAAGACAGGTCTTTTGAAATAACCCAGCCAGATAAAATAAATAAAATTAAAGTTTAAAAGAATGAGTGAAGACTTTGTGACATCTGGAATGACATAAAGCAACCAAATTTCTAAATTTTGGATGTCCTAGAAGGTGAAGAGAAAAAGAAAAGGTTAGAACGCCTATTAATGAAACAGCAGATAAATATTTCTCAAGCCTAAAAAAGATTTAGATACCCAGATACAAGAGGCTCAAAGATGCATGAATAGATAAAATTCAAAAAATCTTCTCAACAGCACATTATAGTTAAAATGTTAGATGTCTAAGACAAAGAGAGATTCTAACAACAGCAACAGAAAAGCATCTAGTCAAATACAAAAAAAAAATTATTGGATTTATAAGCAGAAATCTTACAGACCAGGAAAGAATGGAATAATACATTCAAAGTACTAATAGAAAAAAAAAAAGCTGTGAGTCAAGGGGACTATACAAAGCAAAATTATTATTCAGTAATGAAGGAAAAATGAAAGTCTTTCCCAGACAAGTAAAAGCTGAAGACATTCATCACCACTAGACTGATACTTCAAGAAATGTTTAAGGAAGTCCTATACTCAGAAGCAAAACAACAATGACTACCATCATGAAAACACAAAAATTTTAAAAAGCTTGTACTAGAGCAAACACAGAAAAGGAAGAGAAAAAAAAAAAAATCGAATGCTACCATTACAGAATACTACAAAACCACAAAAATAAAAAATTAAAAACAAACAAACAAACAAAGGATACACAAAACTAATAGAAATAAATTAGTAAAATTACAAGAATAAGCCCTCAACATATCAATAATAGCCTTGAATGTAAACAAATTAATCTTTTCATTTAAAATATATAAACTAACTGAATGAATTTTTTAAAAAGCCTGAGCCAACTATATGCTGTCTATAAGAAATTCTTCTTACCTCTAGACACATATATACTGAAAATAAAAGAATGGAAAAAGATATTGTATGTAAACAGAAAACAAAAGTGAGGAGGAATAGCTATACCTATATCCAATGTAACATACCTAAATACAAAATTTCCCAACAATACTAGCAAACCAAATCAAACAGCATATCAAATAATAATAATTAATAATAATTTACTATGATCAAGTGAAATTTATCACAGAAATGTAAATCTTATCGAACAGTCACCAACATCAAAGACCAAAGATAGATAAATGCACAAAGATGAGGACAAACCAGCACAACAAGGCTGAAAATTCCCAAAACCAGTTTGTCTCTTGTCCTCCAAAGGATCACAACTCCTCACCAGCAATAAAACAAAATTGGACAGAGAATGAGTTTGATAAATGGACAGAAGTACACTTCAGAAGGTGGGTAATAACAAACACTCCTATGAGCTAAAGGAGCATGTTTTAACCAAATGCAAGCAAGAGAAGAACCTTGAAAAAAGTTAGAGAAATTGCTAAGTAGAATAACCAGTTTAGAAAAGAATGTAAGTGACCTGATGGAGTTGAGAAACACCACAAGAACTTTGTGAAGCATATACAAATATCGATAGCTGAATGGATCAAGCAGAAGAAAGGATATCAGAGACTGAAGATCAACTTAATGAAATAAAGCACCAAGACAAGATTAGAGAAAAAAGAATGAAAAGAAATGAATATAGCCTCCAAGAAATATGGGCCTATGTGAAAAGACTAAACCTACATTTGACTGGTGCAACTGAAAGTGATGGGGAGAATGGAATCAAGTTGCAAAACACTCTTGACGATATTATCAAGGAGAACTTCCTCAACCTAGCAAGACAGGCCAACATTCAAATTCAGGAAATACCAAGGACACCACAAAGATACTCTTCGAGAAGAGCAACCTCAAGACACATAATCGTCAGAATCACCAAAGTTAAATGAAGGAAAAAAATGTTAAGGGCAGCCAGAGAGAAAGGTTGAGTTACCCACAAAGGAAGTCCATCAGACCAATAGCAGATCTCACAGTAGAAACCCTATAAGCCAGAAAAGAGTGGGGGCCAATATTCAACATTCTTAAAGAAAAGAATTTTCAACTCAGGACTTATAAATGAAGTGGAGTTAAAATCTTGTACAGATAAGCAAATGCTGAGGGATTTTGTCACCACCAGGCCTGCCTTACAAGAGCTCCTGAGGGAAGCACTAAATATTGAAAGGAAAAACTTGTTTCAGCCACTGCAAAAACATACCAAATTTTAAAGACCATTGGCACTATGAATAAACTGCATAAACTAATGGGCAAAATAACCAGTTATCATCAGAATGACAGGATCAAATTAACACATGACAATATTAACCTTAAATGTAAATAGGCTAAATGCCTCAATTAAAAGACATAGACTGGCAAAATTGAAAAAAGGGTCAAGATCTATCATAAGCATTTCTATTTACCAATAATAGACAAACAGAGCCAAATCATGAGTGAACTCTCCTTCATAATTGCTACAAAAAGAATTATATACCTAGGAATACAACTTAAAAGAGATGTGAGAACTCTTCAAGGAGAACTACAAACACTTCTCAAGGAAATAAAAGATGACACAAACAAATGACAAAATATTTCATGCTCATAGACAGGAAGAATCAATATCGTGAAAATAGCCATACTGCTCAAAGTAATTTATAGATTCAATGCTATCCCTATCAAGCTACCATTGACTTTCTTTTCAGAATTAGAAAGAAAAAAAAACACTTGAAATGTCACATGGAACCAAAAAAGAGCCCATATAACCAAGACAATCCTAAGCAAAAAGAACAAAGCTGGAGGCATCACACTACATGACTTCAAACTATACTACAAGGCTACAGTAACCAAAACAGCATAGTACTGGTACTAAAACAGACCTATAAACCAATGGAACAGACAGAGGCCTCAGAAAACACACCACACATCTACAACCATCTGATGGTCAACAAATTTGACAAAAGCAATGGGGAAAGGATTCCCTATTTAAAAGCGGTGTTGGGAAAACTGGCAAGCCATGTGCAGAGAACTGAAACTGGACCCCTTTCTTACACCTTATACAAAAATTAACTTATGATGGATTAAATATTCATCTAGTAAGGAATTAATATCTGGGATACATAAGGAATTTAAACAATAGCCTAAAACCAAATGATCACATTCAAAAGTGAGCAAAGACATGAATATTTCTCAAAATAATTTTTCAAAAGAAGACATAAAATGATCATCAGGCATATGAGATAATGCTCAACATCACTAATCATCAGGCAAGTCCAAATCAAAACAGTTAACATATCATCTTATCTCTGTTAGAATGGCTATTACTAAAAAGACAAAATATAAAAGATCTTGGCAAGAATGTGAAGAAAAGGCAACTCTTCTACATTGTGGGTGGAAATGTAAATCAGTATAGCCTATATAGAAAACAGTATGGGAATTTCGGAAAAAACTAAAAATAGAATTACCATGTTATCTAGCAATCTCACTATGTTGTTCCCTTATCCATAGGAAAAATAAATTAGTCTATCAAGGGATACTACCATTCACATATTTATTGCAGCCCTATTTACAACAGCAAAGATATCTAATCAATTTAAGTATTCATAAATAGATGAATGAAGAAAATGTGGCATGTATACACAATGGAAAGCTATTCAGCCATAAAAAAGAATGCAATTATATTGCTTGCAGCAGCATGGATGAAAACAAGAGGTCATTATGTTAAGAGAAATAAGCCAGAGATAGAAAGACAAATTTTACATGATCTCACTCATATGAGGGAGGTAAAAAAGAAAAAGAAATCTCATGGAAGTATAAAATAGAATGATAGATACTAGAGGCTGGGAAGAGTTTGTGGGTGGGAGGGGGAATGAAGAGAAATTGACAAATGGGTACAAACATGTATTCAATGTAAAGTATAAGGTCTAATATTCACTAGCAGAGCAGAGTAATTATAGTTAGTAACAATGTTTTATAAGCTAAAAGTAGCTAGAAGACAGACAAATAGAAATGACAAATACTCAAGGTGATGGATACCCCGAAGACCCTGACTTGATTATTACACATTCTATACAAGCATAAAATATTACATGTACCCTACAAATATGTGAAATATTATGTATCGGTAAAACAGTAAGCTAATAAAAATTGAGAGAAAATTACTTCATAGAAAATAGAAAAAGATTTACAAATGGACAATAAAAATGAAAAAAGGGTGTTCAATGTTATTAATATTTAGGAAAACATAAATGAAAACAATAATAAGAATTCTGAACACACTAAAGTAATCAAAGCAAAAAAAAAAAAATGACCATGTAAAATGTTGGCAAGGATGTAGAGCAACCGGAACCCTCATACTTTCCTCATGTGGATATAAATAGTACAACAACCCTAAGAAACACATTAACAGTTTGTTATGAAGGTAAACAAACATCTACACTCTCATTCAAGAATTTCAGTCCTAGGTATTTACCCAAGAGAAATTAAAAGATATGTGCAAATAAATACTTACACAGGAATATTAATAGCCAACAACTGGGAAACAATCCGAAGACTCATCAACAAAAGAAAGAATAAACAAAGTGTAATATATTGATACATTGGATTACTTCTTAGCAATACATATGAATGACTCCTGAACATAGAAAATATGTTGCTATGTATATGTATATGTATTGTATGTATCCATTTGTGTGTGTATATATGGATTTATGCATACATATACATCATATGTATATGTGACTGCATCTCAAAAAGATGTTGGGCAAATGAAACAGGATGCATAAGAAAATCTAGTGTATGGTTCTTTCTATCTGAAGTCCAAGAACAGGCAAAAGTAATCTGTGGTGATAAGTACAGATAGTGATCATTTCATCAGGTCTGGGAAAGAATGACTACAAATGGGAGTAAGGGAACTTTTGGGAATGACAGAAATGTTTTATGTCTTGCTTGTAGTAATGCTTATACAGGTTAACAAGATGAACTAGTACTTAACAAATTGAACACTTAACACATTTGCATTTTATTGTATAAGAAATATGACTTAGTATAGAAAAAAAAGAAAAAACAATGATTATTTGCCATTTATTAAAATATTTTTGGGATAAAGTTACCATAAGTATATACTTGATTTAAAATTTTTGACTTGTAATAATGAATGCAATTTATTTCTTCATAAACTTCATTATCTTTTCTTTCCATGACAAAAAGAAAGGATATAATACCTGGAATAATCATTCAGCTCTTTAGCTGGCAAGGGACAAAGCTTTATTCAAAACACCTCAAGTAATAAGAATATACTGTGAACATGCATATTGACCTAATTTTGAGAAAACCCAGAAACAGTCATAGGTCAGACCTCTGGAATTTGGAAAAGGTCAAAAATTAACGAACTCAAAGCATGTTTGGGAGCTAGTTAGCCTATCCCTGCTTCAACAGAAGAACAATGTCAATCTCTGTTTCTTATTGATTCTTCTGCTTCTTCTGATCTGGCCACTACCAAGCCAGATATCTCACGTTCTAATACTGTAAATCTTTTGCCTTCCACTTACACATATTTGCTCCCTCATAGCTTCTTCTTTAGTTGTTACTTCAACTTATTCAATTTTATTATTGCTAATAAAATAACCCCCCCTTTCTCCATATCTATTCAGCAAAACGTCTCCAAATAGAATATGTGAGTTGGCCTAATTAATCCTTATCTGCGTTTCAAGTATATAGTAACAGAAATTCAGGCTAAATTACCTCCCAGGCCATTCTACCAGACAGCCTATAGGCTAGCTGCATTGAGGCAATTGTCCTTCCTTGAGTGAACCAGCTATGAAGTAAAGACAGGGTAAGGTGATGCCATCAGAGCAAGATTTGGGTTAAAAAACTAAATTCAGCTTTTCTCTCAGCATTGGCTACTCATAAGCAAAGAAATCTCCTTTAGATGCTGCAGTAATTGGTAAGAAATGGGATTGGCCTGTCTTGTAGGTTGTTACTCCCAAATAATATAAAAACAACTGAATTCCATGATACTTTGGGGAAGGGGTAAAGTTTAGGGGAAACTAGCAGGAAGGCACTACTCCCTGAAGTTGATACCTAATTTGCATTAAATAACCTAAGACAAAAAAATTGACAAAATCTATATCAAGGTTTTAGATGTTTTAATAGAAAACATTTACATGTGACATTTGTGCAAAAAAAAAAAAAAAAAAAAAAAAAAATAATTTACCCATAATCAAAAAAAAAAATAAGGTAATCTACTACTTAATTATCACTTTTCAAATAAATTACCTTTTTAGAAACTTACAAGTTAAAAGACTCCAAAAATCCATTTAAAAATGATCAAGTAAAAGCACATTCTATTTTTCTTACTTGATTTGTTTTTAGTACTTGTTTCTGTCTTTCCTAATTGACTAGTTAGGAATTCTCTTCAAATGTTATTTTCTTTCACCAATGTCTACATCACCAGGACTTCTTTATTGTTTTGCCAACATAGTGACCAACCAGTCAACATCACAGACTCCACTGTCCCACCTATCAGTAGGAATGAAACACCCTACTGCCTTTCCACAAAAGAGTCTTCAACTTACCCCGCGGATTTGTCCTTCTTTTCACCCACTGCATTAATAAGAATTTTATTTCTCAATTATAGGTCCCAAATCACAGATTCTCCCTCCTTTCAATTCTATTTGAATCAGCACACAAACATGCTAAATCCTATCTTTTAAAAAGAGGGAGGGAAGGAAGGAAAGAAGAAAGGAAGAAAAGAAGAGGAGGGGAGGAAAGAGGAGGAGATAGGGTAGAGATGGGAAAGAAGGAAAACAATTTTCTTCCTAGTCTACTTCCCTTTGCACTGTCTCTTTTATCTCAAAATTTACTGAAATAATGATATATATTAACCTTCTCCACATCCTCTCCTTTTACTCTAGTCTCAATTTAATCCAACAATACTATCATTCTCACAACATCACAAAAACTGCTCTTGTTAAAGTCGCCAAATTTTTAAATCCAGTGGTTCAGTCTCTATTCTTATCTAATTTAAACTCTTATCAGTACCTAATAGGTAGTCTCTGTACTTTTCTGAAAATACTTTCTTTTCTTGGCTCCAGTGTTTCCACATTCTTAGTTTTCGTTCTGTTTCACTGATGGCCATTTTGAGATATCATTTGCTAAATTTTTCTTTGTTTAACTTCTAAATTTTGAAGACCTGAAAACTCAGTCTTATAACTCTTTCTCTTTTTTATTGACACCATCCACCTAGTTGATCTCATCTAGTCCCACAGCTGAATTCCAACTGCAAGTCTCAAAATTCTGTTTCTTGAACAGCAAACAAATTTCATACAGTAAGTAACTAAAGCACAGTTTCTATTTTTTCTTGCCCAAATTGCTCTTTCCTGAGCTTTCTTCACTCTGGCAAGATGACCACCATCTGCCCAGCTTTTCAAGACAAATATGTAAGCCCATGCTCTTCTCTTGCTCAATGTAGGAATTCTCTAGTGAATTCCCATTCCTCCAAGAATTGAGTTGATGGATCAGATTCGCTGTGCACTGGTTGCTTGTCTGAGTTTGCTGAGAAATATCACTTATATACATAAGTTGTATGAAGAGGGTTTTTCACTGACAGGCAGCAAGGGACAAGAGCACCATAGAATTCATTGCTGGTTGATCCTCAAAGTCTCAAGAAAACTGCAGGATGAAGGAAGCCTCAACTGCTTGTGCCCCACTTGCATCACAACTGTGAGAATCTGGAAAGCAGCCTGCCCAGGGTTTTATACTCTGCAGTCGCAAGACTCACTGCACTAAAGCACTGCATGACATCCTGCTGTTACAGGGACTGAAACAGAGCCTAGGCTATTGCAGTCAATCCCCTCTTATCTAAGAAATCTGCATTCCCATCAAATTTTAAAGTTTTTAGGTTTTTTGTTTTTTTGTTTTTTTTTTTTTGACAAGTACAAGTAAAAAGGAGGGAGAACAAGGTCACTCGCAGAACTGTTCTGCAAAATCATGGTCTTCACCTTTATTTATTTACAGTGTCCCAAAGAATCTGACCCCATGCACCTTTCTGATGTCCTCTTTTATTGTCCCCCTCCAATTTTTTACTATGCTATTGTCACATTGGACATTTTCTATTTTTTGAACATTGTGTTTTAAATTAAATGCTAGACTAGTCAATCAAATATAGCCACCAATGTTCTCTGTCTAATTATTCTTTTATAATTTTCTGCATTGAAAGCATCACCATCTTGCCTTAGTCTTGACTTTTGACAATGAACCCCATTTTAATATGTAGTATTTTTGTATGCCAAACTGGTGTCTTGTCTCTTACATATGTGGTAATGTTGATTTTATGACTACTGCTAAAACACATTTGCTGTGATTAAAATTCACACAATGATTTCAAATAGAAAATTAAAGAAATTATCACCATCTGATATTTATCTTGTTGTTTTTTTAATTTACTATCACATTATAATATTAACTCCATCAAAGTAGAAGCTTCACCTGTCTATTCTCCACCATCTTCCCAGTTTAAAACACATCTGGTTTATAGTAGACATTCCAAAAACTTTCAGAGAATTGTGATGAAATTTCAGAAAAGTATATGTGAATAGTGTGTGTCCCAATATACATTAGCTATTCTTGTTTTAAGTAATTTTTATGGCTATCACCATTTATATTATTAGTGTTATAAGTAGTTATAGGTAAAAATAGTATGTACAATATGTATACATGTTAGGAAGACTGTAGTAGTTCTCATTAAAATGTTAATGTAATGGGGGGGGCATGTGTTTAGCTTTATTCCACATGTGTGACGCTAGCCTTCACTAACTACTAGTAAACACTTGGATGTGGGAAGGAAGAGCATCCATTTACTTCACACAGCCATAGGCGACACAGTGTTCTGTAACAGCCACCTGGGACAGGTCCTAAATTGAATACAAGTCAGCCATGTGAAGCTGGATCCCACCTAGCTGATTTTCAGAACCGCTACCACCAAACGTCCCGCTCTCTCTCCCTGCTTCCAGCTTAGTGGTTTGCCTGATGCTTCCAGCCTCAGGCATCTCCTCAACCTCTCCCCAGGGAAAGTCCTCAATGATCCCCAGGAGGACCTTCATCAATATTGGTGAAAAGACTTAAGGAAATGAAAGAAGTCTCTTCCACAAAACACATAAGGTTGTTTCATAAAAGAGAATGATTATCTTTAGAGATTTTTCAGCTCAAAAAGAAAATGTTACCTTGGTTTAGATACTGAAATTAAAATGACACCTAATATAGGAAAAACAACAAAAAGCTTATGCCAGCACTATACTAAGAAATATATTCTTTGTAGTTTATGTGGACTCAGTGACTTTTACAGGCCCTAAGCAGTTCTGTTTTTGTGGGCTCCTTTCTTCATCAAAATTATCAAAAATATATTTTTTGACCCTATTAATTGACTTAAAATGAATGCCATTACATGTTAAAATTTTTTTCTTTACCTAAAAGATTCTTGCATTTTCTTCAGATTTTAAAATAAATTAAAACCATTTCATAGGCCTGCAAAAGAAGGAAGGCCCTGCTGCTGTGTCTACAGTGCTTAATGGATAAGTTGACCCTGCTCAAATGAGAGGAAAATATTTTGAATGCAGTTTGTCTCTCAAATGGCTAAATGATTCTTCAAACCAAGCACTATATTTGTGTCTCACAGAGTTTTTATAGTTTTCTGTATCACTAAATAATCATTTAACATGTACTTAGAACACTTAGAACACATAAGGCAATAAACACAAGGACTGTGGTTGCCCAGATTACTAGAGGAGCTAAATTGAATATATTTCTCTAACCAAATTGAAGCAAAATTTTAAAATAATCAAACATGTTGCTATTTAATATCCCTGAACATATGGGTTCACAACAGCACTCACTGATTTTTTTTTTTTTTTGGTAGGATCTTTAAAAACTAGAAAGATCTACATCAAAATAAAAGTTACATCTTGGTCCATTAAAAATGAATATGGAATTGGCAAACCAAAGATCTTATTACAATGATCAATTACTCTTCCCTTTCCCTTCTCTTCTGCAATTATTCAGACAGGGTTTTATATACTCTGTCCTACCTCCTTTCACCAACATGCCCATAGGGAGGATAGCTATACCTTCCAGTGAGCCTTGGGAATTCCTGCTTATCCTTTTGCCTTAGTACCTTCCTTTCATTCTTACAAGTTAAACAATGAATCATAGTCATCCTATCTATAGTGACTCGAGAGCTGATTGTTCATTCAATTCCATTTACACTCTTGTCAAATTAAACCATTTTAAAAGCAGAGAAAGATAAGGAAGCTATCTGTACCAGACGAAATCCCTTGAAACATAGGTCTGTATATGTAAATTCCAAATGCAAACATTACCATTCACTTTCCATTGGCTATATAATAAGGTTGACTATAAGAATCTTCTTAATCTGATTTCAGCCTCTAAATACACCATGCTCTCACCCATCTAATCTATTCACTGTTCTCCCCACTTACTTTTCATCATACTCTGACACTCCCCTCTCATAGATATTTCAGATAAAATATTTTGCCCATTCCAGGCCCAGCTCCAGAGAGCCAAATGTTAAAAACTAGCCTATCCCGCCAGTATCCCAAGCAGATCTTTCTCTTCCACCCTCTCTCTCTACTGTGGAGGGATATTAACTGATAATTAAATTTTTTTTCTCTACAAGAACTTTTTGGATTTAATTTATTTTTATTTTTATTTTTATTGTACTTTGGGCTCTGCTGTACATGTGCACATCCTGCATCCTGCAGGGTTGTTGCATAGGTATATACATGCCATGGTGGTTTGCTGTCTTCATCCCCCCGCCCTCCATCACCTATATCAGGCATTTCTCCCTGCATTATCCCTCCTCATCCTCCCTGTCCCTCCACTGTTCCTTCTCTATCCACCCCTCTACCCCCTAACATAGCCCAGTGCATGTTCTGCTCTTCCCTGTACCAAAGTGTTCTCATTGTTCATCACCTGCCTATGAGTGAAAACGTGGTGTTTTGTTTTCTGTTCTTGTGTCAGTGTGCTGAGAATGATGGTTTCTAGATTCATCCATGTTCCTACAAAGGACACGAACTCATTGTTTTTTTTAAGGCTGTATAGTATTTCATGGTGTATATGTGCCACATTTTCTTTGTCTAGTCTATCATTGATAGGCACATGGGTTGGTTCCAGGTCTTTGCTATTGTAAACAGTGCTGCAACGAACATATGTGTGCATGTGTCTTTATAATAGAATGACTTATAATCCCTTGGACGTATACCCAGTAATAGGATTGCTGAGTCAAATGGAATTTCTATTTCTAGATCCTAGAGGAATTGCCACACTGTGTTCCACAATGGTTGAACTAATTTACTAATATCCAGTTTACCAGTCTGTGTCTTTTGATTGAGGCATTTAGGCCATTTACATTCAATGTAAATATTATTATATTTGAATTTGATCCTGCCATTTTGTTACTTGCTGGTTGTTTTGACTGTGAGTTGATGCAGTTGCTTCATTGCATCATTGTTCTTTACCATTTGGTATGTTTTTGCAGTGGCTGGTACTGGTTGTTCCTTTCCTTGTTTAGTACTTCCTTCAGGAGCTCTTGTAAGGCAGTTCTTGTAGCGCCAAAATCTCTCAGCAATTGCTAGTCCATAAAGGATTTTATTTCTACTTCACTTATGAAGCTTAGTTTGGCTGGATATGAAATTCTGGGTTGAAAGTTCTTTTCCTTAAGGATGTTGAATAGTGGCCCTCACTCCCTTCTAGCTTGTAGGATTTCTGCCAAGAATCCACTGTGAGTCTGATGGTTTTTCCTTTGTGGGTAACTCAACCTTTTTCTCTCTGGCTGCCTTTAGTCTTTTTTCCTTCATTTCAACCCTGGTAAATCTGATGATTATGTGCCTTGGGGTTGCTCTTCTTGAGGAATATCTTTGCAGTGTTCTCTATATTTCCTGGATTTGAATGTTGGCCTGCCTTGTTAGGTTGGGGAAGTTCTCTTGCATAATATCCTAAAGAGTGTTTTCCAATCTGGATTCATTCTTCTCATCACATTCAGGTACACCTATCAAGTGTAGATTAGGTCTTTTCACATAATCCCGTATTTCTTGGCAGCTTTGTTCATTACTTTTTACTCTTTTTTCTCTAATCTTGCCTTCTCGTTTTATTTCCTTGAGTTGATCTTCAATCTCTGATATCCTTTCTTCTGCTTGGTTGATTCAGCTATTGAAACTTGTGTATGCCTCAGGAAGTTCTTGTGCTGTTTTTCAGGTCCATCGAATCATTTATGTTTTTCTCTAAGCTGGTTATTCTAGTTAGCATTTTGTCTATCCTTTTCTCAAGGTTCTTAGTTTCTTTGCATTGGGTTAGAACATGGTCTTTTAGCTCAGAGAAGTTTGTTATTACCCACCTTCTGAAGCCTGTTTGTCAATTCATCAAACTCATTTTCTGTCTTGTTTTGTTTCCTCAATGGTGAAGAATTGTGATCCTTGCTGGGGGAAGAGGTGTTCTGGTCTTTGATGGTGTCATCCTTTTTGCACTGATTTCTTCCCATCTTTGTGGATTTATCTCCCTTTCATCTTTGAAGGTGATTTCAGGAGGAATCTCTGAGTAGATGTCCTTTCTGTTGTGGTTGGAGTTGTATCATTTTTGGCCTGTATAGGTGCTGCTGGGCTGCCTCAGATACAGTCAGGTTGCAGTTGGGTGTTCTTCCCCTAGAGTTTATTTACAGGTGAGATTAGCCCTGCCTTCTCAATGGCATCTCTCCTTTCCCAAGCTTGATATTCCCCATTGGGGTCAAACTGGTGTATTCGCTGCCAAGCTCGCTAGTGCATGGGCTTCAGGTTGAGTTTTGTGGGGGTGGGGCCTGCCAGACCTTATGGCCTGTTTCCCTGCTTTCAGCCCTGCCTCTTTCTGTGGGACAGGTTGTTCTGTCCCACTTGCATGAGTCCAAACTTCTGGCTGGGTCCCTGCTGACAATTTTTGGCACCAGGCAGGAGCCGTGGCTCAGATTTGCATCAACAACTCATGGTACCCCTTAGTCTGGCAGGGGTCTTGTGGACCATGGGTTGCAGGACTGATGAGGTAAGTACAGAATCTGAATTGGAAAACTGAGTGAGTGAAGTCCCCAACCCTCCAGCTACATGTTCGAGGTGGGGACACACCCCACCCTGTCTCAGTTCGGCTTCCCTGGTCGGCTCTTGCCCTGCTTCAGCTTCTTCCCTGGGCTGTTTTTAGAGTCCTACCAGCCCCACTGAAATGAACCGAGCACCTCACTTGGAATCATTAAGTCCTCTAGCCCTCTGCATCTCATTCGCTGGGAGCTGCATTCCGGTGTTGCCTCCTCTCGGCCATCTTGGCACACCTGCTGATAATTCAGTTTTTCCTCAACACTGATAACCTGCTTTACAGGTAGACAATAAATTATCTATCTATATAGTTATTTTGGAAATTTTCTTCTGTCCAAAATACGTCTTCTACCCCCTGAAATATTGTTGGAGCTTCATCAAACATCTTTTTAAATTAACCCCCAAATACCCCTGAGAGGGGAAGTTTTTAAAGTTTTTGTCAACAACTTATAACCTACTGTAAGTTAAAATTTTGAAAATAAGTTTTAATAAGGAGAATGGAGCCTTGGGGCTAAGTCAGGGAAAAACAGTATCTTGTGAAAAGAAAATTATTTTGATTTCTAGTCTAGCTAACTCAATAGCCCATCGAATCTTTACCTGCTAGAATCAGCACTGAACCAATTTAAAAATATTTCTGTGTTGTGGAGGCATCACAGTAGAGTGTTTTAAAAAAAATGTGTTCCAAAGTCTTTGGAACTTGGACACAGACACTGATTCTGCCATTGATTTGCTGTAAAACCTTGTGCAACTTAAGAACATTCTCTAAGCTTTAAATTATTTAATCTGTAAAAGAGAATAATTTTTAACTAATATAATTGCTATAAAGCTATGTGGAAACAACATTACTATCTTGCCTAATTTACCCTAATTTCAATGAAAAAATAAAGACCCTTCCTTCTGCCAGCCTTCAAAAAAAAAAAAAAAAAAAAGTGAGACATCACAAGTGTATCAACATTACAAGAAAAGAAAGATATTTAAAATTAAAGCGATTTACGTGACAAAGTATCTGACTGGAAATAGGCAAATTAAGTGAAAGATATCCCAGTCCCCACCTGTGAAAGCACTGTATCTTCTCCGTTTTTGCCATTCTGGGTATATTAACCTCTGGAGAAAAAACAAACTAAAACAAAAACAAAAACAAAAATAAAGCCTGGAATTCAAGCCCAGAAGATGATGGGAGAATGCCACCACAATGTAAACAGCAGACAAAGTAAAAGTTTACACAGGTAAGGGTAAGACCACCAACCTTGTTCTCATCCTACTTTCAGTATATACAGCTAGGCTTATGCTACCCTACATACCCTAAAAATAGTAAGTTGGCCAGGGGACTATGCACCCTCTGGTAAAAGGGTCAATTGGCAGTTCTTCCTTTCCAAAGTAAATTTTCAGTCAGCATAACCAACAACCATCAGATATTTGCAAGAAGATCTGAACAAATGATCTTGAAAAAAAGAAAACATCAAAATAAATAGGAAATAGAAATAAAGATAATAGAATTGTGGAAAATATAATGTCATCAGTACAGTAATAAAATAGATACTATTGCATTCATACAATATTCAGATAGAGTGCCACTGAAAAATTAGAGATTAAGACATGGGCCATACATGCCAAAAATATTTAAAAATTAAAAATCAATATTAGAGGTAGAATATAAGCTCAAGGAAATATCTTAGAAAAAAAAAAACATAAGTTGGATGAGAAAAGATAAGAAAATTAGAGGATCAAATCCAAGGCTCTTATATCTTACTAGTAGAAAACACAGATAATGAGAAGAAAATTATTTTTTAAAAAAACACATAAGGAATGCTTTCTGAATTAAAAATATATATTTTCAGATATGTACCCAGTATGAAGAATGACAAAGATTCATGCCAAAGTACAAAATCATAAAATTTCAAAATGTCACATATTAAAATTAGATTCTAACTGCTTCCCAAAAGAAAACCAAAACACTCTTCTTTTAAAAAGTTAATATACAAGGGACCAAGAATCAGAGGGATATGTGACTTCTCTGAAAAAACACTGGGAGCTAGCAAACAATGGAACAAGTATGGTTAGGGGACAGATATTTAAGATGGAGAGCGCATCAGACAACTTATTTTCTAAGAACTCTTTCTCGGACAGCTTATTAGAAAATTTACTCCACAGAAGTAAAGCAAGAGAGAAATAAAGGTAATTCCAGAAGACAAATATTAACTATTAGTAGGCCTAGTTTGAAAACCATTAAACCAGGTTTGAGATGGGGCCTTCTGAGAAAGAACTCAGAAATAAAGTTGACAAATACAAAAATATAAAGGCATGGATAATTGTACTAAATATTTTAAGGTCATGGGGAGATTTAGCTCTGAGTACAAAGAAATTAAGCAAATTAAAAATAATTTGCTTTATGATATATAGGGCCCAGGGTGCATACCTGTAATCCCAGCACTTTGGGAGGTCGAGGTGGGAAGATGGCTTGAGCCCAGGAGTTTGAGACCAGACTGGGAAACATAGTGAGACCCCATCTCTAAAAAAAAAATACGTAAATAAATATGGCAGAAGATTGCTTGAGCCTGGGAGGTCAAGGCTGCATTCCTGCCTGGGTGGCAGGGTAAGACCCTGTCTCAATAAAATAAAGAAAAATATTGTTTTAAGGAAAATTATCAAAAGCCATGCAAGAAAAAAACTACTCTTGCTAAACTGGTCTGCCTCCATCACATCTTGGAATCAAAGCTTTATGCTCTGAGCTGGAGGATGATTAGAACTTTGAGCTACGCACCCAGCAGGAATTTCTAATGTACAGGTGAGACCCCTTCAAGCTGAAAGATTTTCCACTTATCTAGGACTTCACTAGCCTTTGACTTCAGAGAATAAGTGAGTTCCTGTTTGGGAGCATATAATAATCTCATAAAGCCATTTGTGTCTTTGTTTTCAGCTGACTGGCTTTCCCCACCACTAGCAAAGTGTTATATCTTCATTCCAGCTAATTAAAGTTGGTGGACTGTGTGCCCTTTAGCAGTGGGAGACCAAGTCCTTTTTGTTTTAATTTTCATAATTTTCCTTTATCTTTATATATTATCCAATAAATGTGAAAAGAATTGAAAGAAAAATCCTGTGACCTGTTGGGTCTTCATTTGATACCTTGTCTTTGGTAGAATAAATTATTTCAAGAGTGCATACCTGGGTGTATGAGAACCGGATATGTGGAGTGCACTTCCAGATAGTTGTCTTTATTTCATGTGTCCTTTTATTCCCATTTTATGGTTGGTTCCACAGAACTAGTGTCAGGAAGTTACTAAAATCCTGACTTCCACTAACGTTAAGTCATTGTGCAAATAAATGGGGGACAAAAAGTTCAGTATTTCTAGGTTCAACTGGAATATGATTGGACTGAAATGAGAAGCAAGAATGCGCCATGTGACAGAAATGACAGGAAATCGAGAGCTTTAATCTTGACTGTCTTCTAGCAACATAAGAGAAACACATGAACATTGATAGCAATTGCAGTAGACAATTTTTAAAAATTAGTGTGTCCCATATCCAAACATCTTGCCATGGATCAATGTGATGTTGTAATGAGTTGGACAATTGTGTCCTGGCCCCTTTTAATTTGCTAGTTGCAACCCTTACCTTATTATAAGACCTCCCTCTCAATCAAATTACTTGTCTAACTAGTCAAGTTGCCATTTCCTTGTTAATTAGCTTCAAAACATTGAGAGTGGTGAACTTGCTAAATAGCGCTGACTGTCTTAATGGAAGTTTCTGGAAGAATATTATGAAAGGCTGAAGCTAGATCTTACAGTCACTAAGTCTGGGGTGAATATAAGAAGAATCCATAGTAGAAGTGGACACCGGCTCCCGGGCACCACATTACTAAGGCTATGCTATCGGCAAATGGCCAGATGAATCCCCGAGTGACCATGTAGTGGATGACTTGCTGAATGGGCACTACCATCTGCACATCCAGATAGATACTTGACACGTATTGCCCTCAAATTCCTGTGAAGTTGACTGCGGAACATCAGGTGCCATGGAATAGCTTGTGCTCCTTAAATTCATAGCATGTTCAATGTTCAAGGAGTTAATTAAAAAATACTCTCCAGATTTACACATTTTCTCAGAGTAGATCAAAAGAAGGTTTGGAAATACAAGCCTAAAGTAAATAAGACCAACTGCTGATTTTTCAATTAGGTTATGTTTCAGGGATACAAAATTACATATTCCTTTCCTATGCACGTCCTCTGTACCTTTTAAACACAGAGCAACCCATTATTAAGCTATTAATCACCTCTTCCAATTAATTGCTACAAAATGACCCAGGTTTTAGTAGTAGTGTTGCAATTGAAAAGCTCTTTGATATTTGGCAAGGTAAAGTTACAGGCAGTAGTAATTTGAGACAGTGAGGCTATTAGCTGCTGTTTAGAATCTCAATTACTCTAAAGATAGATAATTACAAATAAAACAAACTTGTTCTTCTACATTAGTAAGTGCTTCTCTTTTGCTTTATGAAATTTATGAGTGATTTTTTTCAACTGCTAAATATAATTTCCATGTGAAAAATTGACCTTAACAGTTTGAAGTATAACTACAAGGAAAAGCCATGTTTTCATCCAAGAGAATAAATGCATTTCCTGAACTCTGGCTGTTAAAGCTAATTGATTTATTGGCTCTATATACAGTGCACTATTGTCTTTAAGCTCTTGGGATATGAAATCTCTTCAGAAAAGAGCTAAATTCTGCCACATCAATATGACAGTTGAAGCACACCTCTCCTTTCTGTAAGTGCAGGATTTCTTGGAGCTTAAAAATAAGAAAGAAAAAGAAAATCTCTTTGCTGGATTGGTTGGAGCTAACTGAATGCTGCTGCATCCCTTGGCTTATGGAATGTGTACTTTTACTGCTTTAATGTTCCTGAGAAGTTAATAGTGTGGGGTTCTCTTCTTTTCAATCATATTCCTTTCATAGTAAAATATTTATTCAAGCAAATGTAAAGTACTTGTCAAAATATGAGAATATGAAATTCCCATTTTTAGGTTTCTTAAATACAGAAGTGATACAAAATATAAAGTGATGCATTTTCCCCCAGGGCTAATTTTTAAATTCATGAAATTACCAAATATGTTTTTGTTTTATTTCCCTTCTACCTTTTGGTTACTATATAAATTAGTAAATATGAGGGAAATTTTCAGCTGCAATTGATCTCAACATTGTACAGTCATCTGCATAAAAAGTTATGAAGGAAAACAAATAAAGTAAAAAACATAAACACTGAAATGATTCTATCTAGATGTTCCCTTAACATGAGGTATAATCAACAGATTTGTTGACGCTTTTAAGAAGAATCTCAGTTCAGAAGGCAAAACAAGAGTGAGCATTTTATACCATGTGTACACCTATCAGGCTGACGCCGAAGGGCGTGGAATACTGATGTAATGATTCCAGGTTCAAGGTATCCTACACAGCCTGCAGGCCCATTGGGCCTTCAGTGAGAAAATTTCACCTTCCCCTATTCCAAACCTACCCTTTATATAGCTGTTGATCTGGGCTGGTTGGAAAAATAGGATGATAGATTAGTTTTTTCTTAAAAGTTTCTTTACCTCCAACAATATATACATAATAGTATTGTGTATAAATATATACTGCATAAAGTATATTTTCCCTTATAGTAAGAGCCTTAGTATATGATTTGCTAATATCACCATCATGTCTGGCCCAAGTGCCTATTAAGTCTTTATGCTGACTGCAATCAGAAATAGAAAAATAAAGAGAAGCACACATACGTTCAAATGAAATTAATAAAACAAATTTCGCTTGCTTGTCAAAAGGTCTGAATAATAGCTGAAAAAGAAATTAATTTGTTTAAGAAAATGAAACATATTTTAGATACTCATATTTTGGGAGTTTATTCTCTGCCACTAGAATTTATTACCCAAAAATTTTCCTTAGGTACACTCTTCCACAATATGTAATTGTCTTTTTCACAGTAGCACATCTTTAGAGCAAACCAGTAGAGTGCTGCTTCCAAGTTTATAAGGGAGAAATATTAAGTAATTCACAAATTGAAATTGTCTTTCTGAATGCAGAAAGCTATGCAGTCTTCATTTGAAATCAACAGTTTTGGAATAGAGAAAGTTTGGAACTTCAATTAATTTAAATTGAATAATGTAAGTTAGTCTATGTGTTGAGACAACGACAAGGCAAAGCTTTATTCTGAAATAGGAAGCTTTATCAGTAGGCTGCAAATGTTTTCATTTAAGAATGGATATATTCCCGGCTGGCCGCGGTGGCTCATGCCTGTAATCCCAGCACTTTGAGGCCAAGTAGGGTGGATCACCTAAGGTGAAGAGTTCAAGACCAGCCTGGCCAACATGGTGAAACCCCATCTCTGCTAAAAATACAACAATTAGGCGGGTATGGTGGCACATGCCTGTAATCCCAGCTACTCAGGGCGCTGAGGCAGGAGAATCTCTTGGACAAACTCAGGAGGCAGAGGTTGCAGTGAACCAAGATCACGCCATTGCACTCCAGCCCGGGTGACAAGAGCAAATCTTCATCTCAAAAAAAAAAAAAAAAAAAAAAAAAAATGGGTACATTCCCCATATTCAAAGTTTTTATAATCTAGCAGTGAAATATATATATGTTGTTTAATATTAACTATTAGATTATAAAAACTAACATATATTCACTATTAGATTATATGTATAATCATATATATACAAACATATATATACACACACATATATATAACATTATATATATACGTGTGTGTGTATATATATATGTGTGTGTGTGTGTGTGTATCTAATCAGTATTCCATGTCCATTGGTGTCAGCCTGATAGGTGTACACACACTGTAAATAACATATAAAGTGATAAATTAGTTCACTAACATAAATTAATTCACTAACATATTCTAACATATATGTTAACATATATTTACTATTAGGTTATATATATATTTATATATACTAGCATATATTCATGCAATTATTTCCAAAAAGTATAGCAAGATGAGTCATCAGAATTTTGCAGAGTAGTTAAAAACAGAAAACTTACAATCAGGTATTCTGCATTCACAGACATTCTGAATTCTATGGATATTCTGTGTCACATTGGTAAGTAATCCATCTCTTCATAACCATCACAATATTGGCTCAAAAAGTCAGAGATGGAATGAGGTATCTGCCAGTGATGAGTGTTCCTCAAATCTGACTTTATAGTATTTCCACATTTATTGACTCTAGTGTTTTATCTTATCTTACACATCTTTGCATCTGTAGAAACTTTCACAGTGTCCAACACATCACAGTACCTAAGTAAACAGTCAATGGCTCAATGAATAAATGAATAAGCAAATCTCAGCATTTCCTTGTGATAAAACACTGAGCACAAACTGAGATAGATTACACACTTTTCTGAGACCATGCCTTGGTACACATATGGAAGCCCTTTGCTTCACCCACCATTGAAGAAGAGATATCTGCAGAGGCTCTGCAAATCTCTGGCCATGTGTATGTGTGTGTGTGTATGTGTATATATACACACACACTGGTGAATACACCATAAAAACAACAAAGTTAATAGAAAAAAATCAGCCTCTATCCTAGGATTAGAATTTCTTACTGGACTTTTCTGGTCCCATAATGTTCACAGTAATTACTTGACATTGACTATGTATATACATTTTATCGGCTAGGTCCTTCCTACTTAGCACTTGATTCAAACTCTAGGATAAAACTTTGTATTTCAATATCTGTCATATTCTTTTTTTCCTATATGAACTCCTACTTATTTTTCCTTTGTTTGTTTTGAGATGATGTCTTGCCATGTCGTGAAGGCTAGTCTTGAATTTCTGGGCTCAAGCGATTCTTTCGCCTTAGCCTCCCTAGTAGCTGGGACTACAAGTGCACACCACCATGCCCAGCAAGAACTCCTACTTAGGATGTCTCCTAGTTGGCTATGGACTGTTTCCATATACCTTGCATGAGAATCCTAATTTAGTGAATGGAACAAGATGAATTGATCATAGTTTATCACATCTTTGAGGTATGTATCAATTAGATTCACCATTCTCAAAAAAAATACTATCTTCTGCCTTAATAAGCATTAAAAATCTTGCAGATACAAAGGAGAAACTAATCTGATCAACAAAAGTTTAAACTTGGCTGCTTTCATATCTTCACAGATAATCAGAAAAATAAAAACATTTTTATTTATAAATTATAGTAAAGTACCTAAACAGGTAGCTTCGATGACAAATGAGTGAAAAGGTGCAGGACAATGGTCTTGTGGCATGCCCATGGAAACTCAGACTAAAGCACTTCCATTTCTAATGCTACTTTTCTTTTTCAGTAACTGTCTGTTCTTGTGAGAAAAATAGTTTGTTGTTAAAAGTGATGGCAAGTGACAGGTGCTAAGCAACACACAAAAGCCTGAAGATCCAGAAAAAAAAAAAAAAAAAGGCAGCGATATGGCAAAGCAGAACACTTCAATTCTCCTAAAATAATTTTTAAAGTTCTTCTCTGATCATACATGACCAAGACGTATGTTAACCTAATAATGCATAATAGTCAAATTCTTACCTAACTGTACTTGGACAATGCCCCTCCAACACCAAACATCACTTTTCAGAATATGTACAGGCAATAATTACAATCTTCAGGAAAAATCAACTCAGGAGGAAGAGTATCAATTATGTTACTTTGAGTAGTTGTGAGTCTTTGTCATCCATTTTTGTCAGAATTTTCAAACAAATCTGAATATTTTTACATAGGTAAAGGGAGCCTATTGCTTGCCTGCTTGTTCTATCCTTCCTCCATGAAATGGGTAATGAGGCCTATACTCAATGGTAGAGTACATGGAGAATGAATTGTTGGACTAAGTGAACCAGAATAAGATGTCCAAGAGCCTGAGAAAGTTTAGAATAGTGTCTCAAAGAAATCATTATTCTCCAATCACTTAACTGAATTTCATCTTTTTGCTTTGCGAGACCGGAACAGGTGCTAATATCCGCCTATTGTAGAAGAGGAAGAGGAAGAACAAGATGCAAAGAAAAAGCCAGATCAACCCTGATTGTATATCATGTCTGCATATAATCTATTGCCCTATCCACTCTTCTACTCAGGCCATGTGGTTTTAAAACACAGCCCCCATAGCAAGTTTTTTAAAAAATAAAAATTTAGAATAATTAGAAATATCAGAATAAAACAGGGTGATTTTCTTCACCAGATTTTACATATTTTCTTAGAATGTTGAGAATAAATAAAAGAAAGTTTGTTCAAATACTATTTCATTTACCTGTTCCCTCAGTGCAAACGGAAATAGCAATCCTGTGCAAAAATGGCCACTCCTGCCTTCCTAGCATTCTTATGTGTTATAAAGCCCTTTATAAGATTTGATACCCAACTGAGTACTTCCTTTCACCATTAACTCCTTAAACCATGAATATGTAAAGCAAACAAAGTTTAAACCCCTTACTCTTTTCACAGTTAGTATCTATAATCCTTTTTTCCAGACTAGGTATTTCTAAATCGTGTTAAATCTTTCATCTTCCTTCTGGTCAATTTCAAGGTTTTTATTGAATCAAATGCAATTTTTTTATACCAGCCTTTCTTTTGCTTTTAGACACTTCTACTGGCTTAGCAAGAGCTGTTCAAATTAGGTGATTATTCTGTATGCGGTATATTGATTTAAGCAGTCCTAATTTTTAGACAATAATCTCTAGGTGAATTATTAACATTTTATCTACTTATTTTTAGTGCATGGGACAATTAAAATTTGTCCTGAAAAAATGAGGATATATTCCTTTCGTGGAATTTGAAAATAGTTTGATTGCCCTATTTTAGCAAACAACCCAAACTCTGTTTTCAATAATCCTAAAAGATAAAAACACAAAAAACAGATCTGCAATTAAATATTACATTTCCTCTGATAAATTGTTAGAAGAATAAACTAAAATCAATATGTATTATATTGATTTTATAGTACAGTGATTCTATAACAGGGTTTTTCTTTCTTCACCTTAAATGATTTTAATTTCTATAGAGTTATAAAAGATTGTATAACATACCTTGTTATTTATTTCTCTTAAATCATAAAACCAAAGAAAAGGTAAAGAGGAAGAACAGTTAACCTCTGGTGACCAAAGGTGCACTTGATCTGTTATTTTGTATTCTACACTCTTCAAAAGAGCAATATAAACAGAATTATTTATGCCCAGCAAAATGTTGCTTAATTACTTATGCACCACTGTTTGCTTGTATTTTAAGCTCTCTCTACCACCCACAGGCAGACGTTAAACAGCTGCTAAAAGCTAGCTTTAGTCTTGCCTGTTTGAAATTAGCATACTTGAGCTTTGAAAAAACTTTGTTACCAATTTACATATGCATAGAGACTGATATTTAGACTCACCATATGATATGTCCCTCAAGAGCTTTTCTTATTGCCTCCATCCTCAGGTCTCAACCTAGAGACTGTAAATCTAGCAGGTGATTAATTCTATACCCTTGAGAAACTAGCAATTAGCACTTGCAACCAGTAAAAAATTGTCATTTCAAAACCCTGTTTACTATGCCCATGTATTTTCTATGAACTCACAGTTAACTCTAAATAGATGTGTATGGCAATATCTGCAGACATTTCTGTCTCTTTATGTAAAATATAATATTGCTACCAGCTAATCAACCTATTAAATATATATAATTGACATTCGTTTTTTAATATAAAATAGCAAGATGTAGCAAGCATGGAAACACTATACATGATGTTTTATGTTACTAAACCTTAATCAGTTCATTTCAACATGATGACTTTGTAGGGTTTACCTGTTCTGTGTCAATTCTTATCTCTGATAGCTGAAATTACCGTACTTCCAGATGTTCTTATGCATTATTGAGGTCTTCTGCAGTAGATGCTGGAAAAGGTAAGATAAGGTTTTATTCCTTTGTAGTAGTCACAACACTGAGATCAAAGACGGTAAAGTGCAGTGCTTAGTATTGAAAACTATGATGAACCTATCATAAAAACTGCTCATCAATCTTTAGTTAACCATTTCATGTGTAATCTGTGAGTGGAATAAGAAAATATTCTGAAAGGTTTAAAAATACATATTTGACCACACAATAAACTAATGCTAATTATGCACAGACATAACACTATAGTGGAAGCTCTATCTTGTGAGACAAGAGTGAAAATTCAAAAGAAAACAGGGACACAAAAATTATTTCATAAAATAATTTGCATTAAACAATTCACTTCGGTCAGATTTAAGAATCTGTTAAAGAAGAATTTATATATACACACACACATACACGCACACATATATATTTTTAAATGGTTTCTGATAAAATCTGCCAGTGCTCCAGAGAGTGCTAACTGAAGTGAAAACAGAGTAATTCCATTTTCTGAAATGTTTTCAGCTCAGTTCAAGGGAAAGAAGATAGGTGAAAATAGCTAGCATGCATGCTACCCACAGTGTGTTAGCTTACTATAACCAAAACATTTCATTTTGAATTATATGTTACACATTTGTATGATTACAAGAGCAAAAAGGAAAAAAAAAATGCCATTTAGAATGTCTTGATTCCTAACTTAAGTAATCATCAGTTAACAGAGAGCATTACTTTAAAAACAGGCAATAAAAATTCAGAAAACCCATGCAGGAACAATTTACCTCCCAATATTAGAACACCAAGGGCAATGGATCTCCTTTATTTAGGAGAACAAAGTTAGAAGCAAATGCAAAAACATCTCACAGGAAAGTGGACCTTATTTTCTCCAGTTGCACAGTCATTAGATGATCTGCTAAGAAGGCCTGCTAGACTTTCGACTAATTACATCATCGGATCATAATATAGTTAAAATCAGTTGCAGGGCACTCATACACAACTAAATCCCGGCGTCTAATTACTATTTTAGTCTCTTTTTCCTTGTGACATGTTGGTGATAGATCATTATTTTTTCAGCAATTTGTTCACATTTATATGCAATATAATTGGATCTGATTAATTATTATGATTAATGACTGCAGAATTTCCTTGCAAAGCTATTAATACTGGTAGTATCAAATGAAAGACATGGACAAATTAAAGCCAATGGATTCCTGTTGCTCACACTTGCAGCTCATGGGCTAAAGTAACCCGTTGCTGTTCCCTAGCAAACAGAAAGTGACTGCAAACCTGAGCTCTTTGAATGGTTCTCAGAAGCTCATAATGTGTGAAGTGTTTAGGATGCTTTGGGGCTTATTTAGGTGAATTGTAAGTGAGTAATCTGGCAGGTCTATGTTCAAAAGGAGCACATAGTATTATTGACTTGACGTAGTAAGAAAATGTGTGGCATTAAAAATATGTAGAAAGCTATTAAGAAATAATTGTCTTGAAGGATATTTATAATTTCTCCATTTTCCTTGACAAACATGAAATAAGGCACTTAGTTAACTTCTATTAAATGTCAGATTACAAAATTACTAAAGGACATGTTTATGTAGAGTGTGTTTTGCATTTTAAATTATATTCTGGCTTAGAAGTAGGATATTACATGTAAAAAAAGCAAACAACGACTGAGTAGCTTAGGGGATCGACTTTCCTGTTACCTCTGGGACCTGACTTTAAGTCTGGCTTTGAGCAAACTGAAGAAAAATCATTTCAATCTAATGGCAGCAGCAAATAAAAAAATCAGATAGTTTGAGTTCCTTGAAGGTGGCAGCAAGCTTTTTGCTTTATGAAGGGTCCAGAATTCTGGGCTTTAAAGAAAAGAATTGGGTTTGGAGGATGCACGCCTGATGATAAATTGTAAAATACAAAAGATGTTGAGTATAATTTGCATCTGTCATAAACAGTACCAGCCTTCTCATAGCATGAGTCTTAACAGGGGGCACAAAGGCTTGAATCTTGCTGAGAAAATGGATTCATTCCGTCTGACCCCGAATTGGTAGTGGTGCCTGTATTAAAATCAAGATTCTCGAAAGACGTAAAATATAGCTTTTTAGTTAGATCTGGATGCAGGTATCTGATAATATTCAATGTGACGATGCTGGAAAATTATTATCTTTTTAAAATTGAACAATGCTTGCTAGCCAACACAATATATAAGTGCAAGAGATGAATTTGTTTTGTAAACAACGGTAATTTTTCTTTGATGATTCATATTAAATTCACCATAAGGAGAAAAAAAGATAACCTAAAGCTAATCATTGTGTGCAGGTTGACAGCAAAATATTTAAAACACACATGACTCTTTAGTCATTTTAGTTTTTCCCAAAGACAGTGAATTCCTAGGATGCTTTCACACAATTATTAGTATTGAAATGTAAAATTATTTATTCAAATTCACACACTTTAAAAGGTATGATTTGTCTAATCACTACAGAAATGATTAAAACAAATGCAAGAACCTCATTAAAAATCTAGTTTCTACCAGAATAATTTGGCCTATCAGAGTTCTTAAATAAGCCACCACCACCACCACCACCCCAATCCCCCACTGAATGGCTTCGTATAAACTATTTATATAAGGATAATGCTAGTTTTTTGTTTTTTTTTCCTGAGTGTGGAAAAAATGGGATTAATGTGAAGATCAACACTGAAGCTATTTTCATGGGCTTCTTGTATATATAAACCATGTTCATGGCAGTTACTCTAGAAATTAGGGCTGGCCTTCACCCCAGGTGAGAGTGAGAGTTGTGGTGAAAGGCAAGAATCTTGTTAAAGGATTTCATTTCTTTTCCTAAGTAAGCATCACCGCCCAGGAGAGAGGTCACTCGCATATCTGATAAATAATGTTAGGTGTTCACAGTTGCTAATATAAGAAAGGTAATGAAACAATTAGTAACAGAGCGATTAATGACATTATTAAACACACTCTGTGTGAATTGCCACTAAGAAAATTAGTTTTGAAATACATTTTGTGGAAAAATGCAACATAAAGCAAATAAAACCACACACCATTCAGGACATCAGTAAGAATGATCCTGGGCACTGGGTGCTTACAATTAATGTAGATGACCTATCTGTCACTACAAGAGAACATCTTTCAACTCTCCTGTTAGCTTGGTTTCAGGTAATAACTTTGGACTACTTGAGAAAAAAAACCCAACAACATAACGTTCATAACTGTAATACTTTGTAGCAACATGTATCCAAATGTTTTACACATTTTCACAGGAGAGATTTTATATTTGACATATATATTGTTATTACAGAGAAAAAGAGACCCTAGAATTGTGTCTGGTGTGTATGACCAAAAGACTCCTCAAAACAGGCCCATTTAAATTTTAATCAAAAAAAGAAACAAAATGATCAGAATCACTTATTCCCACATTACCATTTTAGAAAATCATCGTATCTGTCAATCCTTGAACTATTCAGAGCCAATAACAAATCATCTGGCAAACCAGGAGAAGAATCAGAAGTAATACTAGGTCCTTGAATCTGACCTCAGCCATGGACAGACAGCAAACCATTTTAAGTGTCAGCATCAACTCAGTGCATCCTCTAGGGGACAGAATCTCTGCAAGCTGCTCCCTGGTACACTACACTCTAGGTAGTCTGTCTTAATTCAATTATAACATCAAGAATCTATCCAAACAAGGAAGGCTTTGAGGAAATATGATCAAGACTGAGCAAGGATTAGAAACTTCTCTACCCATTATTGAATTAAACAACTGTGTAAGAGTATAATGCAACCCTGTAGGAATGTTCAGTCTGGGTTTGCCCATGCTTATGTATAGAATAGAGTATAGAGCAAGGAGTAGCTAAAATACAGGCACACAAAAGGTATAAATCCTTTCAATTTATGAAAACCCAATAGCACCATTTCCATCACCTTTTTCTATCACATAATAAGCAACCTAAAATAGCTGGTGACTACTACTTTTTCTCTGGAATATTCATCTTTTCTAGCCAGTGATAAGTGTATAGTTGCTTATAATTGCAGTATGGAGTCTTTTATTTAGTTTTTAGGCCCTTTAAAGTTCACCTACTTCATATCATTTTGTAGGTGGGAAAACAAGGCTCTGAGCACTTAGATAGCTTGCCCAATATCATATATTTAATAAGTATCAGGTTTCAAAAAAGACCCATCTCTCTTGGCTATACTTATAGCTCTTTCCAATACACCATATAGTTGCTGACTGATATTTTAAAATATAACATTTAGATCTTGACTTTTAAAAATTCTGATCAGTCAGAATTCCCTAGGAGATTCGTGTTTTATCTAAATAACCAATACTCTGGCTTAAGTGAAACATATCTTTTACAAATATTCTTCAAGGAAATGAAATGAAATTGGAAAAAAATTAAACATCCACATATAGGGAATTAGTTCAATAAATGAAATATGCTCATATCATAAAATGTTGCTAGGCATCTTAAATAACGAGATACCTCTTCTTTTCATGTAGTGGCATGAAAAAAATATGCATTATATGTGGTTAAATTTTCTAAATGCAAGCAACGAAAAAGTATGCAAAGAATGATCCAGTTTTTAAAATTTTTAATTTAATTGTATAAGATGAGAATATCTAGCATGATACACATCAAATGTTTAATAGTGGGTATCTCCAGGGATACAAGTGGAGGGGATGAGACGGATAATTTCATGACATGCTACATGTGTTTCTGGGCTACCTGATTTTTTTTTAATGATAAGAAGATATTTGCTTTTACAGTTAAAAATTAAAAGGTAAAACCAAAGAAATTGCATAAAAGAAAATTCCAAATTTTACAGTCTTAAAATGACATTTACAAAGATCAACTTTGTGGGTTTTTTTCCCAAATTCTTATAACATTTCTGAGGCGTAGACATTTTTGGTAAGCAAAGTGTTTGGTATTTTTTCAATTTTTAATTTTTTAAATACCCCTCTAAATATTTACTATTTTTTCTTCAATAAGAATATGATAACTAATGATGTATGGTGACAAAGTAAATCATGTAGTCTTCTATTTTTATAAAAAATAAAGAAAAGGTTATATTTTATTGTAATTAATATAGTTCTAGTTTGTACATGAAAATGATGAGTGAAAAAAGAAACAATTAAAGGCTTTGTTTTTGGCTTCCGTTTTGTTTTGTTTCTAATTCTTTAATATCACTTCCAAGAATGTTGGTACACACTTTTTAGTTGAAAGATTCAAAAGACAAAGCAATTTAGTTATTTGGCAACTTTCTATGACTCTGCCATGCAATTTTAACATGTAATATTTCACTTTTTCTATTTTCCACATATACAGTTTATTCTTGGGATAAAAAGATGTAACTTTATGTGGAAAATCGTACTTAGTATGAAAAAACAAACCTTTTAGGAATCTGAAGCTCCTTAAAAGAAGACATTCCATAAATATTACATTTGAAGAGTCCCAGAATTGTCTATTTATTGTAGAAAACAGTATCGGAACATCAGTTTTTAAATTCTGTTCTCATCTGAAGACTGTTATAGCTAAGATTTTTGGAGACTTTTAATGTAATTTTTACTTTTGCTAAAATCTCTAACAACAAAACAAGGTTCTTAATGTTACAATTTAGAATTTACATTATATTTATAAAAAATAAAAACTTAAGCAAAATGTATGCCTGTAAGAAAAACTGCTGAGGAGAAGAGAGATGTTGTTTCATAAATGGTGAATACATCTCTTCTTTTCTTGATGCTAAGAAGTAAAAGAAAGTATTTTTTATACATTTATTCTAGAAGATAGTGCAATAATTTCAAATTTAACAATTCCATATTAGCAACACTGCTTCTACTTAAATATTCAGGCCTTGCCTAATAATTATTTAATGAAGAGGAAGTTTCATTTGATTTCTGATGAAACAATGTACAGAGAGATTCCATTGCTCCCCTAAATCACAAAGCAAAAAATAGAAAACCAAATCAATAACCAAAGTACAGCTGATGTATTGCTGATCTACAATATTTTACTTTGAAATACCATTTACAATCTTTGGTGTTTAAATTCCAGCTTAGATAAATATTGACCAGGAAGGGTACATATTTTCCAATCAAATTTTTACAATTATTACATTATATAGAAATTACTGTGCTATACATATAGTTGTTCATTTAAAACACTGATGATAGCACATTACAAAAAAAGTAATATTAGCAGCAGTATTAGTAGCCAGAAATGTGTTCCTGGATATTCTTGTTTCTCTGATTTTTTATAATCCCAGAAGAAACATGTTCAGAATGATAAACATGCATTAGAAATTGAACTTTGTAAATCAAATGTTGAGAATTCAAGAACCTGAACATCAAAGAAGGTCAAATGGCATACTGTTTCACAGAGCCCTACAACCACTAAATATGTGGAAAATCATATATTATACAAGTAAACACAATTTATTAATGATCATCTCTAGTGACATTATGGCTTTGCAAGTACACAAGCTTTGCTTGTATGCAAATTCAGGAAAATAACAGTGATTTGCCATTTTACCTGTTAGAAGTTGCCCTAACTTCCAGTTCTATCATTGTGAAAATACTCCTTCAAGGTTTTTTCTACAATAAAAGGAAGATGGCTCATCTCCAGCTATTTAGCTGAGACACTTGAGTGTGTTCTGTTAGAACAAAAAGAGCAGAAATGAGCTTATTCACTAGAAAACACAATTGTGGAGAAATTAGAAAACCAAGAAAGGTTAAGAGAAAATCGTTATAAAACACATTGGTGGTGGAGGTAGAGAGTAAGAAGAATAGGTATATAACATCTAGGTGTAAATTTGAAGGTAAATATTTTAATAATACAAGATCCAGGAATGAGAATTTTCTGATTGCACAATGAAGAACAATAAAATTTGCTCATGCCATTGGCAATACTTGTCAAATAAAACCATACAGTTTGTGAACAGGAAGTATATTAATACACTTCACTTTTTTTTTCAAAGATGCACACATGAAATCCATAAAATCAGAATGAAAATTTATCAAACATGTGCATGCTTTTCTGGTGAATTTACTAAACCAGGAATCTAGTCGCTCAATTCTGAATCATGGCAAAAATATATTTCCCAAGTTACTGCAAGATTAGCTGGGTGCAAATAAACTGTCTGCTATTTTTTAAAGTATAGTAAAAGAACTAAGAATCAACACTGTCTTCTAAAGGGACAGAGACCAATTTTAGTAATCTCATCTGTTTCAATGTAGGTATGTATAAAAACAAGACTTCTACAACTTAAAGTCATTGAGTGCAACAGTGACCAGAAACAAGTTCGGTAAAGCCATTCTATGATATTTCATGATTGCTCTGCCTGTCCATTTTTGTGTCAAGCTGTTCTTGGAGCAAAGACTGTAAACATCTGTATTAGTTTGCTAGGGCTGCCGAGACAAAGTACCATAGGCAGAGTAGCTTAAACAGCAGAAATGTATTTATCACAGTCTGGAGGCTGGGAAGTCCAAGATCAAGGTGTCATCAGGGTTGGTTTCTACTGAAGCTTCTGTTCTTGGCTTGCAGATGGCCACCTTCTTACTGTTTCCTCATATGATCTTTCTCAGTGCTGGTGTTTCTCTGGTGTCTCTTTTTAACTAATGTGCTCTTCTAAGGACATCAGTCAGATTGGATAATGGTCCACTCTAGTGGCCTCATATTAATTTATTCACCTCTTTAAAGGCCCTATTTCCAAATGCAGTCACATTCTGAAGTACAGGAGGTGAGGGTTTCACCGCACAAATTTTGCCCACAACAGCATCCTTTGCACCCTATCCTAAACATGCTATGTAGTCTTTCACAGTGCCCTACTCTGCAGAAAATGTTACTTCAGTGTTCTGAGTTCCTCCCTCAGTGTACAATAGAGATATTGCACTAGACAGATTTTTTTCAGTTGTGTTCCTCAGAGACGGCACATCCCATAGTCAGTAATAAGTGATGAAGTGGTCAATGATTAACAATGGCTTTCTAGAAAACAGATAAGAAACCCTGATTTGTAGCCTTTACCAGTTTCCACGGTGTAAATAACAGATTACAATCCACTAATCACTGAATGGAAAGTTGGTAAGAGGTGCACACAACTGAATCTCTGAGGCAGTATGAGCTGGCTCTAGCTCACCATGTTTAGGCACTTTCATGGCTTCAAGGAAGTTAAAGTATATTGCTCCTCTTTATCAGAACAATGCTGCTTTTCATTTGGTTCAAGATTAATTTTGTTTTTTTTAAATTAACAAATAATAATTGTACATTTTCATGGGGGTACATTGTGATGTTTCAATATGTATAATATATAGTGATCAGACTAAGATAATTCGCATATCCATCATCTCACACATTTATCATTTCTTTGTGTAGGAGACATTTAATTTCTTGATATCTATTTTTTCAGGGGTTGGACTGACCCCAAAAGAAAAGTTACAAAGTATCCAATTACCTAATCTCTAAGACCTAACACTGTACTAATTTTATTCTTGATTCTGGTATTGAGTTTCCATTTTATTTTTGACAGATTCTAAAATCCTTTAAAAAAAAAAAAACACAGAGTTTTTTTTTCTATTGTTGCCTTGATTTCATATATGGTCCTTTAAAACTCTCTGCAAAATGTATGATACAGCCTTTAAATATATGATTCTAGAACAAGTGGTCAATCTCCCAAATGAGTCCATATTGTAGCAGTATTTATTTTTAATCTCGGTAAAAGTACAATAGTTACTTGTCACTAGTTGCCTAGGTATTTTTATAAACATAGTATCAAATATAAAATAATTTTCAGAAAAGTGATTTTCTAAAAAACTACAGAACAATAGAAAAACTACAACTAAAAAATACTAACTAAAAGAAACTGTTTACAGAACTATAACAACTTGAATGAATTTCTCTATTCCAACTTAGTAATTTTATGCTCCTACTGCTTTCTGAAATGCCCTCATTAAACCAATAATCATTTTAATTAACAAGTGTGTTTACCTTTGTTTTTTCTTTTTTCATTTCTGTCTTTTCATTAATGAAGAAAGTATTATATTTTTGTTTTTACAAATATGATATCTATAATTTGTCATGTATATGATAAGTATTTGCGGATTCAGTAGTTAATTAGTAGAAAACTTTATAATTAGTGCTTAGTTGAAAAAACAATTATTAACGTATATATTCCATGATTTGGTGGCTTCAGGAAAAACAAAAAGTTGAAATGATTATTTTTTAATGTAAGAAAATTTTCAGACTAGAAGGTTTTCTATATTCATATTAACCTACATTATTTTTCACTTTGGAAGAATTTTTTTAGCAAACCTTTCTTAAAGAAGCTATTAGCAAAAGATAACCAATTTATGAATGTATTTAGTTTCATGAAAATGTGTTTAATGAACAAAGACTGTAATACTTTCTAGAAAACCATGGGATAACTAAAAATGTTCTTAATATATTATGACTAACATTTGTAATTCTCTAATAATTGTGTTAGATAATAATCTGTATTATTAGGTATAAAGAATATTGAATAATCACTAAAAAAGTGACTTTGATATTTGGAATAATTCCCTAGTTTTAACTTCATGAGTCATATTCGAAAATACTATAATTGCTGTCCATTGTGGTATGGTTGAACAATATTCTTATTTTAAAGTTTTAAAATACATATAAAGTATAATAAAATGCTCCATATAAGAATTAGTCTCAAAAATGAGCCCCGTGAATTAGCTTTCAAAGGTATGCAACAGACCACATACCTTAACAGCACTCTAGTGGTCTCTATGGGGTCTCGATGACTTTACTGCACAAACACAGCACAAAGATCATAAATAACACACACACTCTCATTCATTTACATTAAAATAAGTCTTCATGTAAAAGACAACAGCAGCCGCTATTCCCTATAAGTGGCCAGATCTAGCTATTTTATCCTAAAAAATAATCACTTATTACTTCTAATTAATAACCTGAGTCTTTTTATTTTCTTTTTAAAATTCTAGGCCAAAGGAACATCTGCTAAAGAAAAAACCTATCTAAAAAATTGTAGCTAGATGAGCCTATTCTATTCTTTAGAATATAAAGAGCAGAGCTTTGAAATTTCTATGGTCAAACTATGTATATCCATAACCACAGGATTCCAGGCAAAGCAAACAAACTAACTAAACAAACATTAACAAAACTATTTAAAATGCTCCCTTTTTTTCTAATGAGAGGTATCAAGTTTCTATATTTTTAGTTTGTTACCCTCCTGTAGACATATCAAATATCAATCCACTTTTTTGTGTGTGCAACTTTCTATTTCTTCATGAGTTCATCAAATGTACAACATAGGTTTATGTAAAACTTCAGCTGAAATGGCCAAATAAGGTTGAACAATTAAAACTGAAAACCAAACTGACATGTTATATGGCATAAAAAGGTAGCATCAGCCCCCATCCTCAAAAATTTAAAGCAATATTTATTTCCTCTCTTTTTGATTAGGTACACTGCGACACTAAATCTTCTTGTCAATGGAATAACGTATTTTTAGGGGATAAAAAAGCACAGATTTATGTATTTAAAACTTTTAAATTAATTAGGATTCTGTCAATAGTTTAGAGATAAATAGAATCTATAGTTGAGCTGACCCAAAGGAGGCAGTCATTAAACATCATGGCACTAGCATAATAAAGGGATTATGATGCATGATTTAATAAAAATTTGTCTACCCTGTCTAATTGTATTCCCTATAAATATTCAGTATGTTTGAGATCACCCAACACTTAGTAGTAAGAAAATGTCTAGCAACCTGTTGGGAAACCTGAGAAAAGCCACCACATCACTCTTTTTTTTTTTTTTTTTTTTTTTTTGAGACGGAGTTTTCGCTGTTGTTACCCAGGCTGGAGTGCAATGGCGCGATCTCGGCTCACTGCAACCTCCGCCTCCTGGGTTCAGGCAATTCTCCTGCCTCAGCCTCCTGAGCAGCTGGAATTACAGGCACGCGCCACCATGCCCAGCTAATCTTCTGTATTTTTAGTAGAGAAGGGGTCACTGTTTTTAAGATGACAGTATACACAAATTTTAACTTTAAAGTTTTAAAATTTGTAATACTCTCCTAAAAAATTATGTCTTCCTTTGGCATGACTTGTTATAGGACACCAGTGCATTATCTTGATATCAGTAAAACAGTTTTCCTTCCTCAAATTACCTCAAATTTAGAAAAGAGGAAACTGATATTTAAGCATATGTATATCAAATCTAATAAATGATTGTGTGTGTATGGTGGTGGTGGAGTGCTGGGGGAGTTTATCTTTAAACCGAAGAAGTTTGAATTATAATATTGGAAGTATTGTTTATTTTCTTCCAATTTTTTCAGGAGAGCTTCTTCATAATGAAGGCATTTTCTGTAAATGACAGATCAGTGAAGACATCAAATTGAAAATGTAATTTAGAAGGTACATACAAGTAGGAAAGGCAAGAATGAGGTTTATAATCCGTTAGTGCCTTTGCATTGTATTAGCAAAATACCATATCATCAATCTCCTTTCTTTTTCTGTGTCTGACTCTGCCACCTTCTTGGCGTGCACACCCAGAGGAGCATAATTATAGGCATGTAACATATGCATTGTGACTTTGAAAGTATGGAATTTAAATTACTTCAGTACATTAATCACCCTTACCCTATAAGTCCATTTTAGTGTGCAAATGAGGAAAACCTACTGCTTGTTTTCCATACTTTGAAAAACTTTAAAAAAAAACCCTATGCATTGCATAATTATTGAATTTGTAAAAACATGCTTTGATCAAATGAAATGGGCATTTAGTTTGTTCAAAGCTACTTTGCATAATTCATTACACAGCATAAATTTCACATAACTGCTCACATAACAACTTGTAAATATACCTGAATATTTCCTTCATTTTAGCATCAAAGGAAAAAAGTGACTACAGATGTAGCATGTGAATCTCTTGTACTTACAGGTTTTCATTTGAGTTAAAAACCTCAAACTATTAGAATTAACTCAATAAGGCTTCAATAAATATATATTTGACAGTATTTCTCTCCTCCTTTCTGCATCATTAATATTAACAAGCAAAAAGTTTGGGTATCTGGTAAATACAGCAAATTTAACAAGATGTAAATACACTAGCATCCCTCAGCAACCTGAAGTAGATATTCATTACATTCAAAATCCTAACACGAGCAGAAGTCCAAGTCTTAATCTGACCCCAAATAAAATAAGGGAAGCTTGCAAACATAATTTTGGCTTTAACTGTTGTCATCTGAAAAGCAATGTAGTGTTCTCTGGGGCATGAACAACTAAGAAAGAGTAGAGTTCAGTGAGAGGTTCCATTTATTTCCTTGTACCAATTTAAGGGAGAAAAATGTGTAAAAGTTCTGAAAGAGAAAATAATCAAACCAATTAATACATGTTCTTGTTGTTTATATAGCTCAGATGGTGCTAATCTCATTCCATCATCCATTAGATACCGGCTCCTAAAGTAATTTTATTTTCAGTTTCACATGGCTGTTAAATAGCTAATGCTAAAAATTTCTCTCCTGAAAATCATACTACATTTCTCTACTGAAAATCATACTACCTTGAGAAAAAAACACCCCTTTTCCTCACCCCAAACTGGTCAGTTCTGGTTGAAATGTGAATCCTGATTCTACAAAATTCACCCAAAAATCTACACTTTTCATCTATTTTTTAGAATTTTATGTATTTCCCAAAACGTATTGATATAAACTTAGTAATATTAAAATAAAATGAAATGATCAAGACAATATGGAGAAGCATTGTCCAATTGAAATGCAATTGAAAGTTACACGTATAATTTTAAATTTTCTGGTAGCCACACTCACATTCAAAAAGAAAAAAAATGCGAAATTTATCTCAAATATTTTTATTTAGCCTAGTATGCTAAAAATATTATCACTTTACTATATAATGCACATAAAATGCTATGAATTAAATTTTAAAAGTTTTACATTTTTATACCTAACCTTGGAAAAACCAGTATATTTTACACTTAATCACATCCTGATTTGTACACGAAATTTTCATTAAAATATGTAATTTACACATAGATTTCATAGAATTTACAGAAGAGACAGTAGATTTACATACCCAAATTTCCAAACATATTTTGAAGTTTTCAATAAATAAAATATCAGATTTAAATTTAAACTAATTAAAATAAAATATAAGTAAAAAGCTATTTCTGTATTACATTAACTACATTTTAATTGTTCAATATCTACATATGACTTGTGGCTGCCATAAAGGACAGAGCATAATAGAGAAATAATAAGAAAAATTAAAATCTTAATAAGAAACACTGTTAGCAGCCAGGCATGGTAGCTCACGCATGTAATCTCAGCACTTTGGGAGGGCAAGGCAGGCAGATCTCCTGAGGTCAGGAGTTTAAGATCAGCCTGGCTAACATGGTGAAACCCTATCTCTACTAAAAATACAAAAATTAGCCAGATGTGATGGTGCGTGCCTGTAGTCCTGGCTACTCAGGAGGCTAAGGCAGGAGAATCACTGAACCCAGGAGGCAGAGGCTGCAGTGAGCCAAGATCGTGACACTGCCCTCCAGCCTGAGTGACAGTGTGATTCTGCCAAAAAAAAAAAAAAAAGACAAAAGGAAGGAAGGAAGGAAGGAAGGAAGGAAGGAAGGAAGGAAGGAAGGAAGGAAAGAAGGAAGGAAGGAAGGCAGGCAGGCTAATGGCTTTGCTATCTAACTAAAGACTGAATACAAGACCCTATCGATTTCTCTTATATTTGTACATTATTGGCTAATATTTAGCTAAATTGCTATATATGTAAACAGTATATAAATATATTCATATTTAAAGTATCCAGTTTATTGATAATTTCTACCTCATATTTAGACAAATGTACTTTGAAGTTTGTAAAAATATTTAATATGTTTACCACTGAGTAAGTATTTTGGAACACAACTAAAAGCAAAGTAACATTGAGACAACACCTTCATAGAAGCATAAATACATGGAAAGAAGAACTATTTGATTTATTAACATATTTATGATATCATTGAGTAATCTAGGTATGAAAGTGCTTTTTTCTGTCTTTTATGTTGTCAAAGTCCAGGACAGAAAATTTAATAATTCCTGTCCCACAACATTGGGTAAAGTCATAGCAACTGACAAAACTATGATGAGAGAAATAATTGTCTGTCACATTTTGAGAATGTATTTTTCATGAATTGTACTATGCTGCTTTATATTCACAATCTAACACTGAAAAACAAAACCACTATGCATTCGGCATTATTATCCTCATTTCTTTAAATTTTAATTTAAATTCTGGCATACATGTGCAGATCTTGCAGGAGTATTATGTAAGTATACACATGCCATGGTGGTTTGCTGCCTCTATCCCCCTGTCACCTACATTAGGTATTTTTCCTAATGTTATCCCTCCCCAATCTCCCCACCCCCTGCTATCCCTCCCCTAGCCCCCCACACCTCAACAGACCCTAGTGTGTGATGTTCCCCTCCCTGTGTCCATGTGTTCTCATCGTTCAAAACCCACTTGTGAGTGAGAACATGCAGTGTTTGGTTTTTTGTTCATGTCACTTTGCTGAATGAAAATGATGGTTTTCAGATTCATCCATGTCCCTACAAAGAACATGAACTCATCCATTTTTATGGCTGCATAGTATTACATGGCGTATATGTGCCACATTTCTTTATCCAATCTATCATTGATGGGCATTTGGGCTGGTTCCAAGTCTTTGCTAATGTAAACAGTGCTTCAAGAAACAGACATGTGCATGTATCTTTATAATAGATTGATTTATAATCCTTTGGGTATATAACCAGTAATGGGATTGCTGGGTCAAATGGTATTTCTAGTTCTAAACCTTTGAGGAATCACCACACTGTCTTCCACAATGGTTGAACTAATTTACACTATCACCAACAGTGTAAAAGCATTCCTATTTCTCCACATCCTCTCCAGCATCTGTTGTCTCCAGATTTTTCAATGATCACCATTCTAACTGGCATGAGATGGTATCTCAATGTGGTTTTGATTCGGATTTCTCTAATGACCAATGATGATGAGCATTTTTTCCTATGTTTGCTGGACACATAAATGTCTTCTTTTGAAGAGTTTCTGTTCATATCTTTTGCCCACTTTTTAATGGGGTTTTTTTTTTCTGGTATATTTGTTTTAGTTCTTTGTAGAGTCTGATATTGGCCCTTTGTCAAATTGGTAGATTGCAAAATTTTTTCCCATTCTGTTGGTTTCTGGTTCACTCTAATGATGATTGTTTCTTTTGCAGTGCAGAAGCTCTTAAGTTTAATTAGATCCCATTTGTCTATTTTGGCTTTTGTTGCCATTGCTTTTGGTGTTTTAGTCATGAAGTCCTGGCCTATGCCTATGTCCTGAATGGTATTGCCTAGGTTTTCTTCTAGGGTTTTAACAGTCTTAGGTCTTATGTTTAAATCTTTAATCCATCAGGAGTTAATTTTTCTACAAGGTGAAAGGAAAGGGTCCAGTTTCAGCTTTCTGCACATGGCTAGCCAGTTTTCCCAACACCATTTATTAAACAGGGAATCCTTTCCCTATGGCTTGTTTTTGTCCTGTTTGTCAAAGATCAGATGGTTGTGCATGTGTGGCATTTCCTCCAAGGCCTCTGTTCTGTTCCATTGGTCTATATCTCTGTTTTGGTACCAGTACCATGCTGTTTTAATTACTGTAGACTTATAGTATACTTTGAAGTCAGGTAGTGTGATGCTTCCAGCTTTGTTCTTTTTGCTTAGGATTGTCTTGATTATGCAGGCCCTTTTTTGGTTCCATATGAAGTTTAAGGTGGTTTTTTCCAGTTCTGTAAAGAAGGTCAAAACTGTCATTAGACAAGGGTGCCCTCTTTCACCATTCCTATTCAACACAGTATTGGAAGTTCTAGCCAGAGCAATCAGGCAAGAAAAAAAAATAAAGAGTATTCAATTAGGGAAAGAGGAATTGTCTCTGTTTGCAGACAACATGACTGTATATTTAGAAGACCCCGTTGTGTCAGCCCAAAATCTCCTTAAGATGATAAGCACCTTCAGCAAAATCTCAGGATACAAAATCAATGTTCAAAAATCACAAGCATTCCTATACACCAATAACAGACAAACAGAGAGTGAAATCATAAGTGAACTCCCATTCACTATTGCTATAAAGAGAATAAAATACCTAGGAATATAACTAGCAAAGGACATGAAGGACCTCTTCAAAGAGAACCACAAACCACCACTCAAGGAAATAAGAACAGGCACAAACAGATGGAAAAACATCCCATGCTCATGGTTAGGAATAATAAATATCATGAAAATGGCCATACTCCCAAAGTAATTTATAGATTCAATGCTATCCCCATCAAACTTCTATTATCCTTATTTTATAGGTAAGAACATCAGCATCCAGGCTTGGAGAGGTTCAGTAACAGGGTGAAGTCAAATAGTTGTGTGTTTAAACTAGCTTCAGATTTAAATATGTTTGATTCCCCCAATAAGTTTGTTACTACCCGACAATATTATCTCCCATAACTTTCTATTTTCACACAATATCTTATAATGCTTATTTTATTCTGTATTTTTTCCTGATTATACATATAATCTGTCAACTGGACTACGAATTATCTTAGCCATGCCTATGTCCCCTTTGAATTCTACTCTTCATGTAAAAAGTCTTCAGTAAATTCTCATTTTGCTGAATTGAACTGAAACCTGAGTTCAAGTTCCCTACTCTGCTGTCAATGGCTTTTCCTTGGTAATTACCAGTGATTACTCTTTTATTCTCTCTGAATTCCCATTTCCTATATATATATAAAATAATTCAATTATATTCATGTTTTTCAAAATTATATTTAGCAACAGAATTTATTATTTCAGGTAAATGTTATATGAAATCATAATATACAAAATAGATGAAAAGTGATATACATGATTATTTAACTTTCCTCTCCTCTTGGTGGCCTCAGAGGGAAAATATAGGGCTAGACAAAACTGTAAACTAAACTACAAGTAAGAATCTTTAATCTTAATCTTGTCTAGGCCACGAACATATTTACATCCTCTGGACCTTTCTTAGAATAATATTTTTTTAAATACAAAATCAACTATGTATAAATAAAAGGAGACCAGTCATATTGATATTTCATTCAATCATACTAGGAGGTCCAGGGTCCATGTAACTCAAGTTAATAACTCTAACAATTCATATTTAAAGTTCTTTGAGCAATTATATGCACAGATGCTCTATATACATAATGTACATATAGGAGTGAAAAATTAATGAATACTCACTTTATCAACAAACATTTTTGTTTGTCGTGGGTGCCAAGCACTATTATAAACACAAAAAGTCACCTAAATGATAGAGACTCTATGACCATGAACTTACCTTCTGTTTAGAAGTAGATTTATAATAAAATGTCAAATATATAAAATTACTAGAAAAAGGAGTTTTTATATTACTGTAATAGTAACAGAAAGACATCTATTTTAATCAAAGAAGTAATCATGTCTGATTTACTATTTTAAAAGATTACTTTGCAAAGAACAAACTGTAGGTAGGCAAAAGGTGGGTGAGAGATGGAAAGTGTTTCAAAATTATAACGGATAGGTTTTGCTCATAGATGGAGGTAAGACAGTGCGAGAAATTAAGTTTTTGGGGTGATTAGTTGAATGGGTAGAGTGTTACTAACTGAAATGAAGACAGGGGAAAGGGTAGATACAAAAAGGATACTTTTTAAACATGCTTAAATCAAGTAACTTACTATTCCCATAAGTGTAATGTTGAGTGGACAACTGGTTATACAGCCTGTAGTAACGGAATGGTTAAAGCTGAAGACATAAATTTGGAGGGCATAACTGAGAATTAGCAGCTTATAAATTGCATTTAAAGCCATTGCCCTGGATGAGATCTACCTAAGAATGTCTAGATCATAATGCAATGTGGGCTCAGAAACATCTTCAGGGACCTTTAATTTGAAAGCTTGGATAGAGAACAAGAAACGAGTAATAAAAGACTGAAAAGGAGTGACCAGCCAAGTGAGGAAAGAGGAAAAGCAAGATGTTATAGTGATGTGGAAACCCAGCAGAAGTATTCCGCATTTATGAGGCTTGTTTTGATGAACCTATTCAGGAGCATAATGACCAAGATGGCACTATTGACTTTGATTAGGTTAGTTTCAGGGAAATGGTGGAAATTGGAGTGAGTTCAGGAGAAAACGGAGAGCAGGAAAATAGATATAAGTATCTTGGAAAATATTTTGACAAATTTTGCTATGAAGAGAAGCAGGCAAATGGGATAAAAAGAATATTAGATGGAAATAGGAGAAACTGGAGATAGGTAATGGTTAAAGTGTGTTTGCATAATGTATTTATTTTTAGCCATCATTTTTCTTATTAACATTCTGCTCTTTATACAAAAAGTCTTTAACCTGAGTTCAAGTTCCCTACTCCGTTATAGAGGGAGTGAGAGAGAGAGAGGAATAGACAAAAGAATGAAATAATGAATACAAGAAGATAGTTTGACACTGGATAAGACCAGGAATCCTTACATAATGCAATATAACACACAAACGGAAGAGGATATTTATGTAGATGGATGCTTACATGGGATTTGGTAGTGAGAAGAAGAGGGAGTTCATGTCCTTTGGCTCCACTATACGTGAAGTTGTGAATGAATGGAAATAATATGTTTAGGGTACTTTGAAAATATTAAATAGTCTTAAACCACATGTATCTTTGACCAGTATGTCACTTAGAAGTAACCTCTAATTAATTTTCCAGTGTTACATCTCAGTGACAATAATTAGAATCTTTGCTTACTTCTAATTTAAATTTGAGAATAACCTAAACTAGCCAAATACAGTGAAGGCAGTATAAAATGTAGTAATTAAACTTAGTCTGGAATTTTGTTTGGCTTGTTCTGCAACTGTGCGGACTTGAACAAGTTACTTATTCTGTGTTTCAATTTCCCTTCTGTAAAGCCCATATTATAATAATAGGGCCCACTTTGCAAGTTATTATTATTTTCATCAAGATAATATTAATACATGTAAAATGCTTAGAAAAATGCCTGTCATTCTGAAATTAACCTAGGTGATTATCAGCTTTATCAAGATACTATTAATACATGTAAAATGCTTAGAAAAATGCCTTTCATTCTGAAAGCAATATATAAATGTTAGCTATTTAATAGGGAAATAATCTAAGCATGTACAAAAAGAAAACATTTATACATATACTTAATATCAACACATGTACATTTTTAGTGTATAGTCAGCCATCTGTACCCATGGGTCCAGCGTCTGTGGACTCAAGCAACCATAGATCAAAAATATTTGAAATAAAACTGCATCAGTGCTGGACATATACAGACATTTTTATTTTTATGATTCCCCAACAATAGAGTAAAGCAACTATATAGCATTTACATTGTATTAGGTATTATAAGTCTAGAGATGATTTAAAGTATACCAGAGAATGTGTGTAGGTTACAGGCAAATAAGACACCATTTTATATCAAAGACTTGAGCATCCTCAGATTCTGGTATTCATGTGAAATACTGGAACTCAACTCCTACAGATACCAAGAAATGACTGTATTATTATTCAATTCTTATTACTTCCAAGTTTTTATTGCATATATAATTATTAGAAACATTTCAAAATATTTTTACAAAAGATTTCTTAATAAAATTGTAAAAGTTGTATTGCATACTTAATTCTAGGAATTGGGGTTTTATGAAATCATTCTTGGCTGGTATTTATTTACCCTTAATTTCCTAGTATTGGGCACCTTTACAATTATATAATGGCTCGTATATGCCTACATACAGAACAAGACTGCCCATTGAGCTTATTCATTTATTTTTGTCTTAGAATAAATTGTTTTTTCTTTTCTCCAAGTTGATAAGTTGAATGTGTTTTCTGCTATTATCTCTAAAATATTATAGTAATTCATATTTCCCTTCAGCTCCAATCTCTATCAAAAATTTCTCAATGTCCTACATCATCTTCCAACTATTTACTTTCATTGTTTACATTTATTTTTAATAAACTTTTGCTGAAGTTCAATAAATATGACAAAGTTCATGTTTGCTACCAAATTATGATCCCAAATAATGAAGCAGCTTTAATTGATTGTGAATATTATAATCTTCGTATTTCCACTGTCATGTCCTGACTTTATTTTGTTTATTTTTACTTATTTAATTTTTGAGATAGAGTCTTGCTCTTGTTGCCCATGCTGGAGTGCAATGGCATGATCTTTGTTCACTGCAACTTCCACCTCCTGGGTTCAAGCAATTCTCTTGTCTCAGCCTCCCAAGTAGCTAGGATTATAGATACCTGCCACCATGCCTGGCTCATTTTTGTATTTGTAGTAGAGATGGGGTTTCACCATGTTGGTCAGGCTGGCCTTGAACTCCTGAACTCATGATCTGCCCAACTTGACCTCCCAAAGTGCTGGGATTACAGATGTGAGCCACTGCACCAGGCCCATGTCCTGGCTTTCAAGGATTCCCTTCCTTACGACTATAGAAATGACATTCATGATATACTACGATCTTTTCTATACTGATAAATTTAAACAAAAATAATGTGCACCTGTGTGTTCACTGCAGCACTGTTCATAATAGCAGAGACATGGAGTCAGCCTAAATGCCCATCAATAACATACTGCATTAGAAAATGAGGTACATATACAACATAGAATACTATGCAGCCATAAGAAAAGATCATGTCCTTTGCAGGACATGGATAGAGCTTGAGGCCATTAACAAAGCAAACTAACACAAGAACAGAAAACCAAATACATGTTCTCACATATAAGTGGGAGCTAAATGATGAGAACACATAAACAAATAGAGGAGAACAACACGCACTGGGGCCTTTTAAGGGTGAAACTGGAAAGTTTTATCATCTAGTTAGCATTGTTATTATGACTTCAAAAGGCCATTCCACCATTCTATCAATCCAGCTGCTTCAGGGTGATGGTGAATAGGGTAAGATCAGTGGATTCCATGAGCAAGAGCCCACTGCTGCACTTCTTTACCCATAAAGTGGGTCTCTTTGTCAGAGGCAATGCTGTGTGGAATACCATGATGGCAGTTAAGGCATTCTATGAGTCCAGGGATGGTAGCATTGACAGAAGCATTGCGTCCACGATAGGCAAACCTATACTTGGAGTAAGTGTCTATTCCAGTGAAGACAAACCTCTGCCCTTTCCATGATGGAAGAAGCCCAATAAAATCAACCTGCCACCAGGTAGCTGGCTGATCACCTCAAGGAATGGTGCCATATCGAAGCCTCAGTGTTGGTCTCTGCTGCTGACAAACTGGGCACTCAGCAGTGGCTGTAGCCAGAACAGCCTTGATGAGTGCAAGTCCATGTTTCTGAGCCTATCCATAACCTCCATCCTTGCCACCATGGCCGCTTTGTTCATGCACCCACTGGGAGATAACAGAAGTGGCTGAAGAGAGAGGCTGGATGGTGTTCACAGAACGGGTCATCCTATCATTTTGATTATTAAAGTCCTCCTCTGCTAAGGTCACCTATTGGTGAGCATTCACATGGGATACAAATATCTTCATGGTTTTTGACCACTCAGAGAGGTCTATCCACATACATCTTTCCCAAATTTCTTTGTCATCAATTTTCCAATCATGCTTCTTCCAAGTCCCTGATCAGCCAGACAAACCATTGGCTACAGCCCATGAATCAGTATATAATGGCACGTCTGGCCATTTCTCCTTCCATGCAATATGCACAACCAGGTGCACTACTTGAAGTTCTACTTACTGGGAAGATTTCCCTTCAATGATGTTTTTCAGGGGCATCCTAGTAAGGGGCTGTAGTGCTGCAGCTGTCCACTTTCGGGTGATGCCTGCAGATTGTGCAGAACCATCTGTGAACCATGCCCTAGTCTTCTCGTCTTCTGTCAACTAATCACAGAAAACTCCCCGTAAGGCCATCAGTGCAGGCTGCTTACACAGCAGCCTAGACCTGTTGCAGAGCCTTTTCCTCTTCTAACCCCATTCGGGTCACTAGATAAGTGGGTCAGAGTAACACACCCAAATAAGGAATGTGTTATCTCAAAAATCCAGACAGGCCCGCTAGACATTGTTTCTTTTTCTTGGTTGTAGGAGGGACCAAATGCAGCAACTTATCCTTCACCTTAGAAGGAATATCTTGACAGGCTCCACACCACTGGACTCCTAGAAATTTTACTTAGGTAGCAGGTCCGTAAAGTTTAGATAGATTTATTTCCCGTTTTCTGGCACACAAATGTCTCATCAATAAGTCCAGTGTGTTTGCTACTTCTTGCTCACTGGATCCAACCAGCATAATGTCATCAATGTAATGAACAATGTGATATCTTGCAGAAGCAAAAAGAGATGAAGGTCTGTCCGAATAAAATTATGGCACAAAGCTGGAGAGTTGATATACCTCTGTGGTAGGACAATAAAGATACCTTGATGGCCTTGCCAGCTGAAGACAAATTGCTTCTGGTGGACCTTATGGACAGGAATGAATGAAAAGGGATTTGCCAAGTCAATGGCTGCATACCAGGTACCAGGAGATGTGTTAATTTGCTCAAACAATGAAACCACATCTGGTATAGCAGCTGCAATTGGAGTCACCACTTGGTAAAGCATATGATAATCCACTGTAGTTCTCCAAGTTCCATCTGTCTTCTGCACAGGTCCAATAGCAGAGCTGAATGGGGATGTGGTGGGAATCATCACCCCTGCATTTTTCAAGTCCTTGCTGGTGGCACTAATCTCCACAATCCCTCCAGAGATGTGATATTGTTTTTGATTTACTATTTTTCTACGTATATGCAGCTCTAATGGCTTCCATTTGCCCTTTCCCACCATAATAACCCTCACCCTACCAGTTAGGGAGCACATATGAGGTTTCTTCCAGCTGCTAAGTATGTCTATGCCAATTATGCATTTTGGCACTAAGGAAATGACCACAGGATGAGTCCAGAGTCCCACTGTAAGTCAGACCTGAGCTACAACTTCATTAATTACCTAACCTCCATAAGCCCCTACTTTAACTGGAGGACCACAATGATGTTTTGGGTCACCTGCAATTAATGTCAGCTCAGAGCAAGTGTCCAGTAGCCCACAAAATGTCCTGTCATTTCCTGTTCACCAAAGCAGTTACCCTGGCAAAAAGTCAGAGGTCTCCTTGGGGGAAGGATGGGAGAAAGATTCACTGCATACATTTCATAAATTGTTGGCAGTGTAGTGGGGTCCTTCCTCAAGGGGACCTGGCATCCCCTTGATTCAAGGGGGTCTGAGTCTGTAAACTAGCTCAATTATGAAAATTAATTGAGCAGACTTGACTCTCTGTTTTTATAAATCAAATTAGTCTTTTGTCCATTCAACCTAGAAGTTTTCTACTCGTATAAATTAAGTAGGAATGCAGTAAGCTACCTATCAGTTTCACTTCTAGGATCACCATGATTAACTAGGCAATGCCAGAGCTCTACATGATTCTGAGTATTCTGATTGTCATTTTGCCTCTCTGCTATCCATTACAGTAGCTACACCCACCTTGCCTTTGATGGTTGAGTGCCACGACTTAGCCCCTATCACCTTGGGATCCAATTATTCCCATTGTATTTAAATTGTGTAGTTTAGTAACTTTGGTTCCCACTGTTAGATATGACATACAGAGAAGAGAAATTATAGGGCTCTTCAAAGATGCAGGTGCTGTCCTCACGAATATATTTTACAAGGAATTGATCAAGGTATATCTTCTGGATCCTCCCAGCTGGGATAAGTAGGTCTAAAGTGACTAATCCACTTCACCCTCTGTCTCCCTGACCCTTTGGATCCTTTCCTCTACTTTAAACCAAAGAAGATAAGGCATTTCAGGCTTCTTCACAGTGGGCCATCTTTTAATGCATATTTCAGCTAACCAAGCAAATAAACTATGAGAACCTTTTTTTTTTAACTTCTGAACTGCAACTTTAAATAGAGTTTCTATTCAGTGGGCCTAAATCAATAAATTCAGCCTGATTCAATTTTATGTTTCTTCCACCATTATCACACACCCTTAATATCCATTCCCATGCCTGTTCTCCAGATTTCTGTTTATATAAATTAGAAAACTCTAGCAGTTCTTTTCAAGTGTAGCACACCTTCTCCTAAGTCACACTCTCAACCTCATCTCTTTAGGGATTTAAATCTAGTTATAGGTCCAAAAGCAAACAGGGGCGTTGGGAGTGGCTCCTGAGGAGAATCAACACTGTCTTGTCTGGCAACTGCCTCAGGGAAGGCCATCACTATTGCCTTAGGCAGCACAGGGTTTATCTCCTCCGGCAAATGTGAAAAGGCTGATGGCAGCATGGATCCCGGAAGGGGTGTTGCCACTATTGGGGATGGGGGAGCTGTTAATTCTGGCACAAAATGTTCATCATAAAATCAGTGTCCCTGGCTTCATCAGGGTCCTCCCACACATCCCCATTCCAACTTTCAGGATCCCATTCTTGAGTCTAATATTAAGAAGCAAGCTCCAGAAACCCCAAAACCAATGAAAGAGCTCAATTTTTAATATTCTGCTTCTCTGGAACCTTTCCTGGTACCAAAATCTACGTTAGTCAGATTTCTCTAGAGGGACAGAGCTAATAGGGTATATATGTGTATATATATATATATATATATACACACACACACACACACACACACACACACATATATATATACATCATATATATATATATATCATATATATATATATATATCATATAAATAAACTCCCATATATATATGGGAGTTTATTTAGTATTAACTCACATGATCACAAAGCTCCACAATAGGTTGTCTGCAAGCTGAGGAGCAAGGAAAGTCAGTCCGAGACACAAAACTGAAGAACTTGGAGTCTGATAATTAAGGGAAGGAAGAGTCTAGCACAGGCAAAAGATGTATGCCAGGACACTATGCTTGTCAAGCCTTTTTACTTTTTTCTGCCTGCTTTATTTTGGCTGAGCTGGAAGCTGATTAGATGATGCCCACCCAGATTAAGAGTGGATCTGTCCTTCCCAGCCCACTGACTCAATTGTTAATCTCTTTTGGCAACACCCTCACAAATACACCCAGGAGCAATACTGCACATCCTTCAATCCAATCAAGTTGACACTCACTATTAACTATCAGAGCACTGTTATTGTTTTCAGTTTTAGTCATTTTGGTGGATTTACATTGATATGCCATTTTGGTTTTAATTAGCATTTCCCTGATGCATACTGATGTTGAGTTTACTTTCTTGTGCTTCTCTGTCATTTGTGTTTCTTCTTTTGTGAAGTGTGGATTCAAATATTTTGACCAAATTTTTACTTTTTTATTATTCTTTGCATGTTCTAGATATAAGTCATTTAAGAGCTATGTGTTTTAGAGATGTTTTCTTCCACTTAGTGGCTTGCATTTTCATTTTCTCAGTATCTTTTGAACAGGAGGTTTTAATATAAGTTCTTACTGATCACTTTTTCCCTTTACAGTTGGTGGTTTTGGAGTTCTTTTAAATAAATATTTCCCTAAATGAAAGTCATAAACATTTTTTCTATGTTTTCTTTTAGGATGCTTGGAATTTTATGTTCTACATTTCAACCTATGATACATTTTGCATTAGTTTTTACAAAGGGTATAAGATAGAAGTATAGAGTGAATTGGCAACCAACAGAATGGGAAAAAATTTTTGCAGTTTACCCATTTGGCAAAGGGCTGATATCCAGAATTTGCAATAAAAATAAATAAATAAATAAAGACAGAAGTATACATATTTTTGGCTCTTAGGTATTCAATTGTTACTGCACAATTTGTTGAAAAAATATTCTTTGTCTCACTGACTTACCTTTACATTTTTTGTCAAAATCAGTATATGGGTTAGTCTAATTTTGAACTCTATTCTGTTTCATCAACCTATTTGTGTACTCTATTCCCACACTTTCTTAAATTATTTCACTTTAATTCTTGAAATCAAGAGTCTACATCCTCCAGTTATTCTTCAAAATTTGTCTTCCTTGTTTAGGAGGTTGATATTTCCATAGAAATTTTAAAATAAGATTGGCAATTTCTATGAAAATCTCATAAGCATTTTGATTCTAATTGCAAAAGCAAAAAATCTACAGATCAATTTGCAGATAACTGATATCTTAAAAATACTGAGTATTCCAATCTATGAATATGGTACTTTCCATTTGCTTATATATTCTTTAATTTTTTCCCATAACCTTTTTATTTTTATATACTTTAAGTTCTGGAGTACATGTGCAGGATTGTTACAAAGGTATACATATGCCATGGTGGTTTGCTTCATCCATCCCCCCATCATCTACATTAAGTATTTCTCCTAATGTTATCCCTCCCCAATACCCCAACCCCTGCTACTCCTCCCCAAGTCCCCATCATCCCCCACTGGCCTCAATATGTGATGTTCCCCTCCCTGTGTCCATGTGTGCTCCTTGTTCAACACCCACTTATGAGTGAGAATGTGCAGGTGTTTGGTTTTCTTTCTTTTGTCAGTTTGCTGAGAATGGGTTCTTTAAACTTTTAGCTTTCTTATTTTCAAAATATAGGTTGATTATGTATTTCTGATATTTATCCATAAGTAGTCCATATTTTCATAAGTTGATTTTTTAAATTTATTTTTCAGTTTTTTATTGCTAGTATATAGAAAAACAATTGATTTTTGTACACGGAACTTAAATCCTGCAAACATGCTAAACTCACTTATGAGTTCTAGTAGTTATTTTACTTGTTCATTTTAGTTGGCTCAATTTAATAATAGCATCTACAAAAGGTTTTAAGTATGATTTCCATTTCTCTAATGAAATCAGCTTATTTTTAAACTGAAGTTTGATAGCTTGAATCTTTCAAAGAATGTATTTATTTTATCTAAAGCATTTACGTATTGACTGAAGTTGGTAATCAGATTTTATTTTTCTTTTAATTTTGTAAGTCCTAAACTACTATTCTTTCTTTCAATGCTGATACAGGTAATGTATTCCTCTTCTTTTTTTTGTTCTTATCACTATGGCTGCAATTATATAAAATTTATTATTTTTCAAAACATCAGCTTCTCATTTCATTGATTTTCTCTATTGTTGCTGTTTAGTAGTTTACCGATTTCTACCATTATGTTCATTATGATATTTCTTTTGCTTACTTTGAAATTAGTCTACTTTTCCTTTTCTAATTTTTTAAGTGGAACTTTAGGTTATTAATTTGATACTTCTTTGTTTTTCTTTCTGGAAATATATTTTCTCTGATATTAGCGTAGTCAGTTCAGCTTACTTGTGCTTATTGTTTACATTGAGTATCTATTTCTAGTCTTTTACCTTTGGTCAATTTGTGTCTTTGTATTAAAGTGTGTCTCATGTCGACTACATATAATTGGTTTTTATATGCATATCAGTCCATATACATATTTATATACACACACACACACATATGTATAGACTGACAATGTCTGTCTTGTAATTGGAGTATTTGGTGCATTTACATTTACTATAATAATTGATATATTTATATTTTACTGTACATTTTTGTTCTTCTGTTCCTCATTTCTACATTTCTTTGTGTTAATCAAATAGTTTATAGTATTCTAAGACGTCTATTAATTTTTAGCTATATATCCTTTTATTGTGATTTTCCAGTAGCAATAAGAAGAACACTGTGATTCTTAAATCTACATGTAGAATTAATAGTAAGTTATTTCAAGTAAAATATAGTAAGGTTGCAATCACTTATTTTTATTTGTTCTCCCAAGTTTAGTGCCCTAGTTATCATGTGCATTATATCTATATGTTATTAACTTAGTAAATGCTAAAATTTTTATGTAGTCATATGGTTTTTTGAAACTACTAAGAGGAAAAAATATTGTTTCTGTACTTACTTGCCTGCTGTTCTTCATTCCTTCTTATAGATTCAATTTCCTAACAAGTGTCATTTTTCTTCAGACTGAAGATTTTATTTAGCATTTACTGTAGTTCAGTCTGCTGGCAACAAATTATTTAAGTTTGAGTTTACCTGAAAATGTCTTTGTCTTTTTTCTTCAAAGATTTTTGTGGTAAAATAGACATACAATAAACTTTATGTACTTAAAACAAATTGTTTTCATGCACATATGTTTGTGTGAATTCATGAAATTATCATGAAAATCAATATAACAAATATGTCTATCACTTCCAAAGGTTTCCTAGTGCCTCACTGCTGTCCAGCCCTTTCTCCATTCCAATCTTCAGGCAACTACTGATCTGCTTTCTGTCACTACAAATGAGTTTGCATTTTGAAATCTTACTGTAAGTGGAATCAAATAGTCGTCTTCACTTCTGAATGATAAATTTACTTGATTTAGGAATCTTGGTTGCCTTTTTCTTTCTTCAGAATTTTGAAAATGTCAAGCCAATGTCTCCTGGCTTCCATGATTTTTATGAGAAACAAGTCATCAAAATTGCTGTGTTTCTCCCACATCGTTGCTTTCAAATTTTCCTTTATGACTTTGACTATGTATAAATTGGCTATTATTCGTCTAAAATAATATTTCTTTATTTGCTGCCTGCCTGAGGCTCAGTGAGCATTTGATTCTTTAAATTAATGTGTTGTAACAAATTTGGAAAATTTTTGACACTTTTAAAAATATTTTTTTGTCACTTTATCTTGTTCCTCTCTTTCTGGAATTTCAGATGCAGGTATGTTGGACCACTTCATGAATTACTCCTGGTCTCAGGTTCTACTCATTTTTTTTTCAATATTTTTCCTTCTAGGTTTTGGACTGAGAAATTTTTATTGATCTATATTCAAGTAACTGCCACTTTTTCCTGCCATGTTTAACATGTAGTTTTGCCCATCTTATTTCAGAAATTATAATTTTTTTTGAGATGGACTTTCAGTCCTGTTGCCCAGGATGGTGTGCAGTGGTGCAATCCTGGCTCAATACAACCTCCATCTCAGAGGTTCAAGCAATTATCTTGGCTCAGTATCCCAAGTAGCTAGAATTATAGGCACCCAACACCATGCCTGGCTAATTTTTGTATTTTTAGTAGAGATGGGGTTTCACCATGTTGGCCAGGCTGATCTCGAACTACTGACCTCAGGTGATCCACTCACCTCAGCCTCCTGAAGCTGGAATTACAGGCAGGAGGCACTGAGCCCAGCCAAGACCTCCATTTTTTAAGAGTTTGCATTTCTGTGTTGAGATTGCTCATCTGTTTGGGGCTTTTTAGTTTTAGTTTTAGTTTTAGTTTTAGTTTTGAGAGGGAGTCGTATTCTGTTGCACAGGCTAGAGAGTAGTGTCATGATCTTGGCTCACTGCAACCTCCACTTCTTGGTTTCAAGCAATTCTGCCTCTGCTTCTTACGTAGCTGGGACCACAGACATGCACCACCACACTTAGTTATCTTTCGTATTTTTAGAATAGGTAGGGTTTCACCATGTTTGCCAGGCTTGTCTCAAACTCTTGACCTCAAGTTATTTGCCCACCTCAGCTTACCAAAGAGCTGGGATCACAAGTGTGAGCCACTGTGCACAGCCTTCATCTATTTAATTATTGATGTTCTATTAACTTTCAAGTACTTAAATATATTTTTAAGTAATTATTTGAACATGCTTTAAATGGCTGTTTTTAATTCTTTCTCTGATAATTTCAATATCTGGACCTACTCTGACTAGAATTGTGTTGACTGCCTCTTTTAAATTTTTTAGTTTTACCTGCATATGAGCTATATTTTTCTGTTTCTTTGCATGTCTAGTAAGTTTGGTTAGTATCTGAACATTTTGGATAACCCACCGTAGTGACAATATATTTTCCTGAAGATTATTGGATTTTTGTTCTGGCAGACAGTTACGTTGCCTAGAATCAACTTGTAAATTTTTCTACTCCAGGTTTTGCAGGTACTTACATCTCTGCCCTGTTGTTATGCTTTCCCATTGCTATGTTTTTATTTGACATGATTGCTGTAGGGATCTTTTTTACCTACACTATTTGTCAGGTTTCTTTGTTTTCAAGAATATCCTTAATTTCTAGTTACTCTGTGGGGTTTGGGCTCTGTAATCTTGCACTTCAATCTTTCTGCAGCCCAAGACATTTAAAATTGAAGAACACATTTATTTAAGGAAAGCATCAAGTTCACATCTCTGGCTCCTTATTGCTGTAACTTTCAAGAGTGCTTTTCTTTCTGGTCTTTGCCTTTGTTTTTGGTATTCTCCATGTTGTCTATTTGCACAAGCAAAATTTAATTGTCAGCCCAGGTCTTAAATACATTTGGTTCTAAAGGGGTCTATTCTTTCTTAGTATTTTCACTTTTAGAGATTTCCCTTTAAGTTTCCATGTGATTTTCAAACCTGAATGCTAAGTTCTGGCATATTTTATTAATAAATCTGTGTTTTTCCTACTGCTTCTGATCCCTCAATGCTGTTTCCACCTGCTGTAAGTCAGGGATTGGGCAGCACATGAGCCAGGATGCTGCAAAATCTCTTCCAGTTCTATCATTGGACACTTTCTTTTTATTTATTTATTTATCTATTTATTTATTTCTTTGAAGGAATCTTGCTCTGTCGCCAGGCTGGAATGCAATGGTGCAATCTCAATCTCGGCTCACTGCAACCTCCACCTCCCGGGTTTCAAGTGATTCTCCTGCCTCAGCCTCCCAAGTAGCTGGGATTATAGGTGCACACCACCAAGCCAAGCTAATTTTTGTATTTTTTGTAGAGACAGGGTTTCATCATGTTGGCCAGGATGGTCTTGATCTCTTGACCTGGTGATCCACCCGCCTTGGCTTCCCAAAGTTCTGGGATTACAGTCTTGAGCCACCGCACTGGCGACACTTTCTTAGTGTGCTTAAATATACATTTTTCTCCACTTTTTATACTTTTTTTTTACAGATTGAAAGTTCATGGGACCATTTTACCCCATTGTTTTAACAGCTGAATCTCTGATGCAATTATTGTTTAGCATTGATGGGCTAGATATAGAATTTCTAATGGTCTTCTCAGTGTAGTATTAATATTTTTTTCTGACATGAACTAAATAAGGGCATATTTATGATTTTTGAAAACTAGATACACATTTCTGATCATTTTTTATAAAGCCTTTTAATTTTGATATGTTTGTTTGTTATTGTGCTAATCAGAGTCGTTGGGTGAATGAAACCCTGCAGAAGTCAAGAAACTTAAGTCATCTTTAGATTTAGCCACTCATCTCTATGCTCATACATCAACATTTTAAAATAATTTATTTTCTGTTAAAAAACCTGGAGAAACAGAAACAGTCGACAATGGAAAATTTCTGGAGAATTCAGCATTTTGAGAAAAAGCTTCACCACTTACTTTGTGGGATTCTGTATTACAACTCAACATAAAATTTGTTGAAGAAGAACAGTATAACATAATAAGGAACTATGCTATTTTTCTTGCCAGGGAAATGAGACTTACCCCTGAGCACAGATAAGTGGATTGGTTCCCATTTTCCTAATACTTAACCTAATTCCTTTACAATGCAACATGAGTTCCACTGGCAAGATAGAAGAGTCACATTTAAGGAGCATGTGAAATACTGTATTAAGGAGTTCAATGTAAGATTTAAAACATATAAATTAGATCTACATTTTAAGTTCAGATGAAAATAATATAAAATGATTTTTGATGCATAAGAAAAAAATGAAAAGAATTTATTTTTTATCTTCTATGAGAATGACAAAAAATGTTTTAAAACCTTTAAAATATTTTTTCCTAGTTGTCATACTCAGACAGATTTCTTAAATCTTGGTTATTTGCTTCTATAGTCATAAGCAGCAAGTGACCTATTTTTTCGACTGTCGATTTGTTCTCCAGAAGTTTGTTTTACATTCAACACTTCTGATATTTTCACACCATTTTAGCTCCAACTTGGCATACATAGTGATGCTCTCACACCATTCTATCTTAGAACTAGAATTTCACAAAAGAAAAAATAAGTAGAAACTTCCTGTTTCTCTAAAGAAGTAAGAAAGAATTGGTGGTGTGGTAGGCAGATGGTAAAATTATGGATAGGGAGAAAAATTATATTCTTGTATTTAATAATCGATCAATTTAGGCAAATTATTAACTTCTCCCTGGGTAGGATAATCTCAATTTAGCTCTAAAATGAAGTCCAATGTATCAAGAGGGCAGAGGACTTTGGCAGAATAGATTTGCAGAATAACAAAATGACATCACTGTTGGCAAACTAAATCATGCATCAGGATATTTTTTCTGATCTAGGAAGAGTCCCAGAGTCAGGCAAGGAAAATCACTGTGATTGTAGGCAGGGTAATAACACAATTTATTATCAAAACCAGGACATTTTTAAGAGAGAAACACTGTTAAACATTACAAAAGGCAATAAATATAGTCTGACTCTACTGTGCAGGGCAAACTTTACATATAGTCTTCTTAGCAATATGCAATCAGAGAGAGGAAACAGTGAATGCCAATACAGAAGAACTGGAAATGCAATTTGCCAAGTTAGAGTACTAAAGAAAAACTCCTAATAGAAATAAAGAGTGTTCCTTGAAAGATAATACTTTATGTTGATATCTGACTTAAATCACAAATATTCTGCAACTCATTCTTGCAAATCAACTATGAGCCTGAACCAAATGTGGCATGGTCCTGGAAGAATTAGATATATCAAAATTATTTGTAAATAATCAAAATGATTTATGTTTCTAGATTTAAATATTAGGAATCACATATTCTATGTTAGTTTTTCTCAAAGCAACGCTAGAGCTGGGAGATATAAAATGTTACTCTAAATAAAAATGATTCCATTGTTAGATAAATTTGGAAAGTATGATTTAAACAAATTAATAATATTTATGACCACAGACCATCACAGTCTTTAATATGCAAAGTTCACTGACTCCAAGAGTGAATGGTAATAAGTAATATATATCTTTCTTAAGTCTGGTTTCCCATTAGCAGAGCTGGAGAAAGGCATTCTAGTACAAATGATTTATTGAGAAATGTTCCTGGAGCAAAATACTGTATCAACTGGAGACTACTTTCAGTTAACTCCCCCCAGAGAACAGAAATTGCATGACAAAGTTAGTCCCACCTTGTGGCAAGGTGTCTAGCCTCTACATGACCCTTTGTCAGTCAATCATTGGTTAGGTGTTGCCTGGATCAGGAGTGTAGGACATTCTACCTCCCATGTCGGGCAGCTCTTGTTTAATAAAAGAGGGTAATTCTCTGTGGAAAAGAAAGAGGGAGGGGCGTGGGGGGTGGCTGGGGATAGTGGTGAACTATTAGTAACCTACCTTCATTGTAGCTGAAAAATGACTCTACCTGACAGTAAAAGTGATCCGGCCAGGGCAATCTTCATGTGAGCAGGTAGCTTGTTTTGCAACATATTAATAGGAGAAGTATTATTTTAACACACTTAAAAGAACATTGCTTTGAGGACATCATGCGTTATACAAAGTTTTTGTGTCTACTTTGCACTATGTTATGCTAAATTGTGGCATTCTGACAGGGAAATACCAAATTCTTCATTGTCAGATAGTTTCCAAGCAAAACCACAATCTCCTGTGGCAGAAATGTTGACATCTGGGATACTGACAGAAAATTAATATAAAACCAAATTTCAATTCATAAAGCTGAATTTTTGGATAATACAGAATCATCATGATTTGGATTTTTTTTTTAATTTCCTTATTGAAAGGGACTATGGAAATCTCAAAACTTCCAGGGCAATTTTTGGATTGAAAGCTCTAGAAAGACATAATGTCTCATCCATTAAATATGAGTATTTAGAACTACTATTAGCAATAAATAAATAAATAAATAAATATCTCAGTGAATTATATGTTGATGGCCTATTAAGGGATATTTTTTATTTTAACCTGACCAAAAACCTAATAATACTTTTATCAACTGAAATATTCAAAACAGTGTTCCAATTTTTTTCATTCATTGACAATACTTAAAATTTAAAACCAATACTAAACAATCCAAAATTTCTAGAAAATATAAATGATTAATTGAATCAAACGATTTAAAATTTTCAAGTGCAATTTGGATTAACATTGTTATTAAGTCAGTTATATAAACAATAAAAATAATATTCACTATAGACATAATTTCATAATTTTTAAAAATATTATATTTCCTTATACTAACAACGAAATAAATTAACTTGAGAATATCAAAACTTAATGTTATCAAAGATACTTAATATTTTCTTTGTATACAAAACAGAGAATAATAATTACAATGTCCTTTACCTTTCACAAAATAAGTGGTTAAAAATAGTGTGTTCTCAATTCATTAAAAAATCAGTAAATTGGGCCTTATCAGAATTAAGTACTTCTGAGTTTCAAAATAGTGCTAAAATCATAAAACAATAAGACAGAACTGAAAGAAAATAAATGGAGAAAAGATTTTAACAAACCCTTTACCAAAGAAGAAATACATAGAGCAAATAAGCATATAAAAGAAGCTCATTATGATCAGTCCTTAGAGAAATGCCATTCCAAACCTTTTATAATGGCTAACATTTAAACAAAAATCATAGTAGGATAATAACAATAATATAAAAATGTCATCAGAACGTGGAGTTGGTGAGAATGTGGAGCAACTGGAACACTCACACGTTGCTGATGGAAATGCAAAATGGTTCAGCGCCTTTGGGAAATGGGTAATTTCTTAAATTAAACATACTTATCATGTAACTTTCCCATCCCACTCCTAGCAATTAACCCAGGGAAATAAAAACATGTTCACCAAAAACATGAATGCAAATGTTTAAAATTGTTTCCTTTATAATTTTCAAGAACTAGAAAGAAAAACAACTCAAACAGAGGCTGAATGAATAATACACAATAGAAGACTAGTCAGCAGTGACAAGGTAAAAACTATCATTATAGCAATAACATGGATAAATCTCAAATGTATTATGCTAAGTGAGAAAAGCCAGAATTGAAAGGTCTAGCACTACAATCTAATCTACATGATATTCTGGAACTGTTCAAACTCTCAGGGATAATATGAAATCAGTGGTTTCTAGGGGCTGGGTTGAGAAAAAAATGTTAACTAAAAGAGACATGTAAGAAGTTCACAGAATGATAAAACTCTTCTGTTTCTTGATGTTACAAAACTATATGTGTTTATCAAAACTCACACAACTGTACACTAAAATGTTAATATATGTAAATTTTACCTTTATTTTAAAATGGGAAAAAGTAATGTGTATTTACTTAATAAAGTGATTTCTCTTATCAGAATATTGTGGCAGACTGATTAATCTCATTTTGATGCTCTAACTTGAAGAAAATCACATGCTACTTGCCATAGTATCCCATTTGTGAGAAAGCTCTTCACCTTCTTAAGACGAATCAATGAGAAATTTCCCAAAATCAATCTTGGTTTAGTTGATCAGTTAGTGAGACTTTAGAAGTTCAGCCAATTATTGCCAATTATGAATGTATTACAATCTAAATTTTTCTGATTATATATAATGCTTTAAAGTGTGATCCAATTGATTCTACTATCTTAATATCATTGTCGCATTTAAATAACTTTCCACTGAAATGGTCCATTTTAATTAAAAAAATAAGTATTGTTCTTTATGAAACAAATCTATGTTAGAGGACTTCAAAAATTAGTATGCATTCCAAGTATTCCTACACAAATTAGTAGTAAATTTTGATAAATAGATATTATATTTAAACCCTGAATGTAATTAATAATGACATTTTCACTGTTTCACAGGTTTCATGGAGCTCATCAAAATTAACTATTTGAAAAAAAAAAAAAAGATGAGTAAAGAATCCAAAAGGATTACTTATGTAATATTCAGCTTGAGTATTCTCCAATTGGACTCTATGCTAAGGGGAAAATCTGGAAGTGTCCCCAGAGTGTGGTTTGTGGCCCTCTAATAATCTGTCCAGGTTTTATAAATGAGAAATCTTGTCATCTTATCATAGATTCCAAAAAATTGTGGCAAACTATATCTGCTAAGTGAACCTAAATAACCACAACTTTAACTTCAAGAAAATTAGCCTTGGAAACATTTCACAGTTCTGCAGGTTGCTGAGGATATAAAAATTTTTCCCTCTCCTAGACTTATTAACCCTCACAACAGATTCCCTGAGACCTTAACAGTAGCAGTTCGAAAACATTCAATTATAATAATCACATTTTTTATTTCTCTTCTAAAACTAGTTCTTCTAGATTTTACATAGAAAAGCAAACTCGGGTCAAAAAGCATTAACAATTTATTCAGTTTGCAGCTGCCTAGTTCTTTATGTGAAATTGCTACTTTATTGACACTGTGGAGTATACATCAACCCTCAGGAAAGTCTTTATAATGCATACTTCAGGTTTAAAGAAGTGTGATTCTGAAAATGTTCTTGGAATACCATATAGAATTCATATAGAAATAATAGAAGAAATGCCTAACCAAAAGGTTAGCACTGCTCTTTAAAACAGTTTCCCAAATTGTTTTTGTTGGAAGGTTATGTTTTTAAATTTTAAGTCTGAACTTTTGGGAGGCTATTCTGGGAATCTATATACTAAGAAGAAGCAACAGTCAATCTCCATGTATACTCCATATAACTTAAAAAGACTAAAGCAAATTATCTGGTTTTAGAAAATGCAAGGTGTCTTCATTTAATACCCACAAGCATAATAAAATCTGGACCTGTTACATTGATATCAATTGCACCATTCTAATCTTTGTTTCTTTTTCTTTTTTAAAATTTATTTTTTTAATTTTTTTTTACATTCTAATCTTTGTTTCAATGAATTATTTCCACCCTATCATCCAGACAACTGAAAAACTTCCCTTTCACACATCTTTATCATCTCTGTGCTCAAATACTTCATTGACCTTGAATGTCCTTCTTCCATATCTCACTGTGGCCAAATCCCATTCCTTCTGAAAAGATCATGTGAAATTTACATTCTCCCATGAAGCCTTCCTTGACCACCCAACATTTGAGTAATTAATCAGATTCCTTCTTTGCTGGAATTCCTATAGAACTATATTATACCTGATAACATTGTTATGCTATAATAGAACTGCTGATATACATATATTATATCTGTTATTTGATTATAATATATTTAAGGAGAAAATATTTTGATTTAGCTTTAATCCTCTCCCTTCATCACATCATACCATGCTTAGCACATGTTGAACTCTCAATAAATATTTCACAAATAGAGAATGGAAGATGACAGTTCTCTGTTCAAATAAAAGTGAGCTGGAACAGTGTCTATGTTCTGCACAATTGTTAAAACAAAACAAGTCTGTTTGTTACCATTTCAAAGAAAAGTTTGAAGTCAGACAGCGTGATGCCTCCAGCTTTGTTCTTTTTGCCTACGATTGCCTTGGCTGTGCAGGCTCTCTTTTGGTTCCATATGAAGCTAAAAGTGGTTTTTTCTAGTTCTGTGAAGAGGGTCAATGGTAGCTTGATGGGGATAGCATTGAATCTATAAATTACTTGGGGCAATATGGCCATTTTCATAATATTGATTCTTCCTAACCATGAACATGGAATGTTTTTCCATCTCCTTGTGTCCTCTCTTATTTCCTTGAGCAGTGCTTTGTAGTTCTCCTTGAATAGGTCCTTTACATACTTTGTTAGTTGTATTCCTAGGTATTTTAACCTCTTTGTAGAAATTGTGAATGGCAGTTCATTCTTGATTTGGCTCTCTTTAAGTCTTTTATTGGTGAATAGGAGTACTTGTGATTTCCGCACATTGATTTTGTATCCTGAGACTTTGCTGAAGTTGCTTATCAGTTTATGGAGATTTTGCAGCAGTGTTTACAATAGCAAAGACCTGGAACCAGCCCAAGTGCCCATCAATTATAGAGTGGACAAAGATAATGTGGCACATATACACCATGTAATACTATGCAGCCATAAAAAACAATGAGTTCATGTCCTTTGTAGGGACATGGATGAATCTGGAAACCATCATTCTCAGCAAACTGACACAAGGACAGACAACCAAACACTGCCTTTTCTCACTCATAGGCAGGTGTTGAACAATGAGAACATATGGACATAGGGAGGGCAACATCACACACTGGGGTATGTTGGAGGGTGGTTGGCTAAGGGAGGGACAGTGGAGGGCGGGGAGGGATAACATTGGGAGAAATGCCTGATGTAGGTGACAGGGGGATGGAGACAGCAAACCACTGTGGCATGTGTGTACCTAACAATCCTGCAAGATCTGCACATGTACCCCAGAACTTAAAGTACAATTTAAAAAAAAGAGAAAAGAAAAGTTACTCCTGCTCAAGAGAACAGAGACTTACCTAAAAAGGTAGAAAACAACTAGCATTTCTGGTAATACTGACTCTTTATATTGATATAAATACTTTTATTTATTCTTAATCACTGTAATGCAAAAACTTTATCATACCACACAGTATAAATAAAATATTAAGAACATAGTTTCTGTTCTCAAGACATGAAGAAAACTTATAGGCTTGTTTAAACCTGGGTGTCAGAAAGGTAAAAATAAAACATAATTTAATAAGAACTATGCTAAACATATGTATAAGGTGTTTTGAAAATGCTCAGCAAGGCATTATAGCTTTGGGTGACAAGGAAACTTCCTAATGAAGAGGGATTAAGGTGTGTTCTCAAAAGCAAGAACAAATTTCCCAAGAAAAAATAAGAGCGAAGTTGAGGCTGTGTAGGGTACAAACACCTGGAAGTAAGATGGAGTATGACTCCTGCAATATTTCTGTTTGAAGAGGTGCTAAAGAGAATACAAGGTGGAACTAACCAAAACAGCCTTGCCCAATCTGAAATGTGAGGGATCCATGGAGATGATGGAGACGGCTGGCCTGTGAGACCTCCTCCAACTGTTCTTCTCCTCCAGCATTTAAGGAGCATTTTCAGGTACTCAACAAATGATCTGACACTTACTTTATGGCCTAGCATGTGGCCTATTTTGGTGAAAATTCTATATGCCCATATATTCTGCAGTGGTTGTGTGTAATGTTCTATAAAAATGTTAATTAGCTCAATTTTTTAAATATTATTCAGATGTTCTATAAACCTCTATAACTGATTCTCCTCTTATTCTAAAAATTATTGAGAGATGTGTTATAAGTGTTCTATTATTATGGATTTGTCTCCATCTTTCTTGTCTATTTTTCTGATTTGCTTGCATAGGCTTTGAAGTTAGGATATTAACTGCATATACATTTAGAACACTTGGAACTTTCTGCTAAATTGACTTAAAGTCCACTTGATCCAATATTAGCATAGTGCAATATTGGCTTTGCCATGCTTTTATTTTGGAATTACAATACATGTATATTATATTTGTGTCTTCTTTTATGCTGCCTGACAATTTTTTAAACTGAAACTTTTATTAAAACTCAATGTTGTAATTCGTATAGTTAGATTTAAATATGTTTTGCTATTTGTTTTCATGTTTGCACATTTATTTGGCTTCTTTCTTCTCTCCTTTCCTTTTTTTTAATTTAATAAAGAACTTTTTAGAATTCCATTTTAAATTCTCTACTGGCTTTTTAGCTACAACTTTCTGCATTTTTAATTAGCTACTCTAGAGATTACAATATGCATTTTTAACTAATTAGAGTCTACATCAAATTAGTGTTTTATTCCTTTATAAATAATGTAAGAACCTAGCAATAGCATACTTCTATTTATTCTCCTCTCTTATGCTCTGTGCTGTTGAATTCTATATTTTGCTTCTATGCATGCTACATGTCCTACAATGCATCATCTTTTTTGCTGCACTTAAGAGTAAATTTCTGTAAAAAGTTTTTAAGTGTCTTTAATGTTTACCTACATATTTACTGTCTATTCCTACATTCCCATGTTCTTATCTAGAACATTTTCCTTCAACCCAAAAATTTTCCTGTACTATGTCCTATAATGTGGGTAAGTAATAAAATTAAGGGAGAAATCAAGAAGCTTTTTGAAAATAATGAGAACAAAGATAAAAAATACCAGAATCTCTGGGACACAGCTAAGTCAGTGTTAAGAGAAAAATTCATAGCACTAAATGCCCACATCAGAAGGTTAGAAGGATCTCAAATTAATGACCTAACTTCACAACTGAACAAATTGGAGAAGCAAGAACAAATAAACCCGAAAGCTAGCAGAAGATGAGAAAAAAAAAATCAAAAGTCAGAGTGGGCTGAAGGAAATCAAAAAACATTTAAAAAATCAAAGAATCCAGGAGCTGTTTTTTCTAATTAATAAAATAGACTAATAAAGAAAAAAAGAGAGAAGATTTGAATAAATTCAATCAGAAACAACAATGGGGATATTAGCTCATTCTCACACTGCTATAAAGAGCTACCTGACACTGGGTAATTTATAGAGAAAATAGGTTTAATTCAATCACAGTTTTCTAGACTGTACAGAAAGCATAGCTGGGAGGCCTTAGGAAACTTACAATCGTGGTGGAAGGTGAAGGGGAAGCAAGCAGGAGAGTAAGAAGGCTAAGGGGAAAGTGCTACACACTTTCAAACAAGATCTTGTAAGAACTCATGAGAACAACAAGGGGGGAATCCATTCCCATGATCCAACTGCCTCACACCAGGTCCCTCCCCTAAGATTGGGAATTGCAATTAGACATAAGATTTATGTGGCAACAGAGCCAAACCATATTAGAGGATATTACCACTGACCACACAGAAATACAAACAACCATCAGAGAATACCACGAACACCTCTACACACACAAAATAGAAAACCTAGAAGATATGGACAAACTCCTGGGCACATATGCCCTCCCAAAACTGAGCCAGGAAGAAACTGATTCCCTGACAGAACAATAATGAGCTGCTAAATTGAATCAGTAATAAATAGCCTACCAACCAAAGAAAGCCCAGAACTGATGGATTCACAGCCAAATTCTATCAGATGTACAAAGAAGAGGTGGTACCATTCCAACAGAAACTATTCCAATAAGTTAAGGAAGAGGGAGTCCTCCTCAACTCATTCTGTAAGGCCAAAATCATCTTGATGTCAAAATCTCACAGAGGCACAACAACGACAACAAAACTTTAGGCCAATATCCTTGATGAATACTGATGCAAAAATCCTCAACAAAATACTTGCAAACCTAATCCAGCTGCACATCAAAATGTTAATCCACCATGATCAATAGACTTCTTTTCTGGTATGCAAGGTTGGTTCAACATATGCAAATCAATAAATGTGATTTATCACATAAAAAGAACTAAAGACAAAAACTACATGATTATCACAATAGATGCAGAAATGGCCTTTGATAAAGTTAATCACCCTTGCAGGTTAAAAACTCTCAATAAACTAGGCATTAAAGAAACATACTTCAAAATTATAAGAGCCATCTATGACAAACACACAGCCAACATTATTCTGTATGTGCAAAAGCTGGAAGCATTGCCTTGAAAACTGGCATAAGACAAGAATGCACTCTCTCACTACTTCTATTCAACAGAGTATTAGAAGTCCTAGCCAGAGCAATCAGGCAAGAGAAAGAAATGAAGGGCATCCAAAGAGAAAGAGAGGAAGTAAAACAATCCCTGTTTGTAAACAACATGGTTCTTTATCTATTAAAAAAAAAAAAAAGTTGAGTTGTGGCCCAAAAGCTCCTCTAATAAACAACTTCAGCAATGTTGCAGGATACAAAATCAATGTACAAAAATCACTAACCTTCCTATACAACAACAGCCAAATCAAGAGCCAAATCAGAAAGGCAGTGTAATTCACAACTGTCATGAAAAGAATAAAATATCTAGGAATACAGCTAACCCGGAAAGTGAAATATCTCTACAATGAGAATTTCAAAACACTCTTCAAAGTACTTAGAGAAGACACAAACAAATAGAAAAGCATCCCATGCTCATGGATATAAAAAAATAAACATCGTCAAAATGGCCATACTGCCCAAAGCAATTTACAGATTCAATGCCATTCTTATCAACCTACTAGTGATATTCTTCACAAAACTAAAAAAAAAAAAAAAAGAACTATTTTAAAATTCATGTGGAACTGAAAAAAAGCCCAAATAGCCAAGGCAATTCTAAGCAAAAAGAACAAAGCTGGAAGCATCATGTTACCTGACTTCAAACTATACTGCAAAGCTATGCTAACCAAAACAGCATTGTACTGGTACAAAACAGGTACATAGACCAATGAAACAGAACACTGTAATACTCCAGAAATAAGGCTGCACATCTACAGCTATCTGATCTTCAACAAAGCTGTCAGGGTACGTGTTTTCTAAGCACTGGATCATAAAATTTCATTCTCCCTCTTCTATACCAAAGAAAAATATTTTTTCCCACAAGGCTATGACAGAATTTATCCTTTCAATCTTATTTTTAAACTAATCTTTTCTTCTGAATTGTCATTGTTAGATTCAATTTCCCAAAAAGTAGTGACACAGTCTCAGTCCCAGTCTTTTCAGAGGCGAATTATAGAGTAGACTATAAATTGCCTTTTTCATTCAGATTTTAAATAACCATTTTTGCTAATGTTTTAAGTAACTCCTCAGTATATATAGAAAATCTGTATGAAATATAGTACAAAATAACTCATTTCTAAATATGCATGTGAAGATATGGCTAGGAAAAAAGATTATTTTATTAAGTTTAACATTCTGGGGAACTGAAAAATCAAATACTTGATTCAAAGCAGAAATTTAGAAGAATAATCCTTCTAAAAGATATACTTTAGTTTTAGCACTCCTTATCCTTCATGAATCATTTTGGGGGAAAAAATGTTAACTTAGTTTTGGAAAGATGGTAAACAGTAATGATTGGTTGCCAAGAACTATTTAAGATAGATTGATAAAAGGCAGTGAAGAGAAAGTTGAAAATTTGACCTTTCGTCTTTAAACTATGTTAAAAATAATATTAAATAATTGCACACAGAATATTCACTCTTTACATTTTATTTTTAAAATAAACTATTTAAATCGATTCTATGAAGATTAACAAAAATGTTGACTAATTTACTTAAACAAGCAGTGCATTCCACTTTTCCTTCTTAATCCAAAGGCTTAAGATTACATCGCCAAAGAAATCTCAAGTTATTACCCATTTGTAAAGCCTAAAATATGACTCTGAAAATCTAACTGTAGTCATTTAATGATGATAATATCTACTAAGTAAATACTTTAACTTGGAATTTTAAAGGTAATCTCAGTGATAAATTATTATGTTTCTTTTCCTCATAACTCCTGAATAAACTTGTCTTTATTATTTAATCCTTCAAAATGTTAAATATGTGGTGTAGTAAATGAATGTTTTTGCATATAACATAATCAAAGTGGCATAAGAATCCAAGAATATCATATCACTGGTCAATGCATGCAAAGCATTTGTCTCTGGTAGAGATAGTCAAGGAAATTCTTGTCATAATATCTAACTACTTTCTATGATGTTATTTTTACTTGTTTAAATCAACCCTGAAACTGCATTGCCCATTATGCATACATACATAATTTTATTCATGATTTTATCTCTGATCTTCTGGACTGTATAGTTTAATTCTGTACTACTTCTCAGCATTAAGAGCCTATAACCACTCTATGCAAACATGGTAGAGTAGAAATTACACTAACTACAGTAACTAGTGCATAATTAGATGTGCCATTTAATTTCTTAATGTGTCTTTCATTAACTGTAAATTAGAGGGCTTGTTGGACTGAAAAGTATCAATGGGAATTGGTTCTTCTAGCACGTTTGTAGGAATTTGTATGTGTCAGCCTGCTGTGGCTGCAAGTTTCCCATCCATAAAACAATTTATTATTTTGGCTTCAACTCCAAGTACCATAGATTCTCTCTATTTTAGCATTCTCATATCTGCATAAACTGTTATGCCTTTGCTGAAGATAAGCCTTTCACTGATATCCACCCCAAGATCCTCTCACACCATTCGGTGATATTAGTAGGTTTTACTGACATTGGGAGGAAGGGCAATGGCTCAACCATCTGCACATCCTCTTTCTAAAACATTTTTCTACTAGCTCCCTCTCCAAAGAAATAAACACATTTTTCTCCCTCTCCACCTTTCGTCAGTTCTCAAGTATGGTACCACACTAAGTGTTTTTCCCCTGACCTGGAGCCACTTCGCATTACCTTCCATTCCAAGGGTTTTAAACATGTTTCAAAGTATCAAAGCATTTGCTTGCTTATAGTAATTATAATATCACTTTTTTTCTATTTTACTGTCATTTGACTTGACATAAAACATCCTTCCAAAACAGCCAAGTTTTACTTTGTAGAGATTGTGTAAAAACATAATAACCTCTTCCTTGCACTCATGATTTTGTTAAAAATTGATCATGTTCCCCTTAACTTTTATCTTTTCAACCTCTATTTATATATATCAGCCTCTATTTATATATACATATGTATTTATATATACATATGTATTTATATATACATATGTATTTATATATGTATTTGATGTATATATTAAGCATACACACACATATATATGCTTAAAGAAATTCTTTAATTTCTTTTTTTCGGGATTGAAATTTCATTAAATCATTCTGCTCTGTTGTCTTAAAAATCTCTTGACCATTATGGTTCCAGTTGCTTTGAAAATAATAAACTCCGATGCCCTTCTTTAATACAATTAATATCAATAAATTAAAGCAGGATTTTATCACCTGTCTTAATCAGGAGTTGGAAAAAATATGGCCTCACAACCAGTACCTTTGTAAAACATGATTGTGAAGCCAATATACTGAAGTATTAAAATCAGGTCACTAATAGTTCAAGATTTGCAAATTTAAACAATTGAAAGATTTTGCAGCCTGTTTAGCGTACTTTATTTTTGCAAAAGATTTTTGAACACCTGTACACTTCTTAGGAAAAAATTTTTCATAAAATTAATATTTCAAAATAAAACATGCTATAAACTTTAATTCCAACAGAATATAATCCAGAATGGATGTATACTGAAATATAAGCCATTGGAAGGGGTTAAAACAACCAAAATTTATTGTTTTAGGAAAATGTGGATTAAGGTTTGCAATGTACAGCTTCAATGTCACCATATAAACACAAAGCCTTTTTTTTTTCTTCAGAAACAAACAGGTAGAAGTTCACAACATAAAGATTGCATAGGCATCTATAAAAGCTTTAAACTATCCCTACAAAGCTACTCTACCAGATATAGATTGAAAGAATCCATTATTAAAAGAGGGATCAAAACAGGCTGCAATTATGCCCAGTTAATCCCCTCAAAACGGTGGTATTTTTTCACCAGAGTAATTATTTGCATAGGAGAGAAAATAACAACCATATAGAACAAATTAAAACTTTACCTTCAGATGCTACCTCAATTGTTATGCAGATTTTACTCTGTACATTCAGTGACAAGCAAGGGAATCAAAAAATAAGATTTTTCTTCTCTAGTAAAAATATTTTAATACAATTTATTCCCTAAATACTTGAAAATGTTGTAACATTTTACATATTTTCTCTTTCATATTACTGTATATATTTTAGCACACTCAAAGAATGTCTTTAAATACCCACGTATTAAAATGGTGAGCAAATACATCAAGCATCCTCAGAATTTCTGTAGTCTGCACCTGAATGCATGTGCAAACACACATCAAATGACCACTGCCGTGTACAAACTGCTTGTTTAGGCTTTTTAAAATACGACGATCACATGTTTAAATGTCATGCTGGGATTTAGTTAACTAAGGTGGCAGGTTCTTAAGATGGAGAATTTATTATGTTGAAATTTTCCAAATGTAAGACCGAAAAGGAAAAAAATATGTCAACTTTTATTTATTTCCCATATAAATACAGGCAATTTAGTTCTTCCCCAAAATACAGGCGGATTAGATGAGTTAGACAGTAGTCAATTCATTTTGCATAGGAATGGCTCATTAAAAAAGGGCCCTGCATTTGTATTAAGCTCTGATTGGACAGAGCACAAAATGAATTTACAGTGTCACTCAGAGATGTAGCAGGACTAATGAGGGAGGAATGGTGCAGCATAGGGTGGGTAAAGCTGTAGTGTATTCATTCATTCCTTCAGCTGGTATCGCTCATGGAACTGAGGTGTCCCTCATTATGCATGTGTCCCAGGGGCATTCTTTAATATTTTAATAAATAACAACATCAGCCCAACAAGAAATTAATGAATAGTATCATTAATAATGAGCTGGAGTCTTGTAGTGATAGGACAGATATTAAATTGAACCACTGTGGTGCTATCTCTAGAGACTTGGGATATTTCCAGTGGCAAACAAGGCGTCTGAATGAAGCAACCAGCTCTCTGTGCCAACAGCTTTTACAACAGGTTGGGAGTAATAAAAGAGGATTTTCTGCACGATAAAGTTAAGCCCTAGAAAATCTGCTGGTGTAGATCGGTGTGAAAAGTACTGCCAAACGTGATCCTTAATTAAACTTTAATTAAGATAAAGCTTTTATTTTTTTTTCTCTTCCAAGAAAAGTAGCAGCCAAATGGGCCTTGGCTATTTTCTACCAAAAGCTAACCTAAAATCATTTTGTATTATACCCTAAAAATTATGCTAGAATAATATTAAGGTGCTGATTTAAATCCACCAAATGAGAATATTATGAGGAATGCTGAAATGGCATAATTTCTCGCAACAACAGTAGGAACATCTGTGCATATCTGGAGTTGTATGAACAATGAAGGGGCTCTCTGTTTTAATTTTTCACTTTCTATTACTCTCATTTTGAAATCACTTTAAAATATTTCAATTTCGTTTTGCAATATCAAGAACATTTTTATTTTGAAAACAAAGATATGGTTTATAAAACTTTTCAATTAGTCTTGGGCCTCTGATTATATTCAGATTATATCAAACTGCTTACAACTTGAATAACTGTTGTCATTTTTATAAAACTGCTTCAGATTCCAAAAAAATTTAACTTTAGATTTCTTCTTTTAATTACGTGGCATGCTATTGTTAGTTTTATTTATGTTAATAATTTTCTTTCTGTATTTTTGTAAACTAAGGTGGTATAATTTAGTTGCTGTTTTTCAGTTAAACTGTAAATTATGCAGAGACCTGTTATGCTGATTAATAGATATGAGACTCAAAAGAATTATTAATAACTATTTTATTCACATAGTTTGCATAGATAATTACAAATTATTATTGTGAAGTTTTCATTTTCTACATACCTAACATTTGCTATACTGAAAAATACTAAAAGATGTTATTTCAAAATTAATTTTAAGAAAATTTGAACATTCCTTTTATACACAGAAGTCTACATTTGATTTTTTTAAATAAAATCTCTCTCTTTCAAATTTCTCATTCTTATCCTGAATTGTTTTTCTAATTTCTTTGTATTATTTTTCCATGTTCTCTTGTATTTCATGAGCTTCTTTAGTATCACTATCTTAAATTCTTTTGGGGGGGATTTCATACTTTTTTTAATTGAAATCTGTTGCTGGAAAATTATTGTATTCCCTTGGAGGTGTCATATTTCCTTGCTTCTTCATATTTCTTGTGTCCTTACACTGGTATCTGTGCATCTGGTGTAACAGTTGCTTCTTCCAATTTTTTGGATTTGCTTTCATAAGGGAGGACTTTTTCCTAAAGTTGTATCTGTGATGTTGATTGGGTAGGGTACATTGGCTTTGATTCCGGGTGTGTGCAGTAGTGTAGTCTCTGCACAATTTCTTCAGCCTTTCCCTGCATTAGGGAGCTCCTCCAGGGTCCCATTTGATCCCAGAAGAGCAGGCTGCCTCCTTCACTATCCTTCCTTGCTGTAGGTGTTTGCTGGCATTCTTCATTAAATTCCAGTATTCTCCCTTAGATCATCTATTAAAAGTGTGATTAATATCTATGCATTATTTTGGTTCTTCTTTGTGGAGGAGTCAAGTACTAGGTGCCTCTGGTCAGCCATCTTGAAATCCTTCTCTCCTTTTCATATTTTAATAGACTAAAAGATGGTTGCAAGGTATACACATTGCTGCGAAGCTCTATGGTTTTTATTCATATTCAATTACATAGTGACAGAATTTAAACAGTTTCCTCTTCAATGACAATTTTCAGATTTATAAGAATTTTGATAATAAATAATTTGAGTATAATCTGTGCAATTTTATTATGTCATTGCAGTTTATCACAACTTTTTTACATAATATAAAATTAATGGCTGTCACTTATTTTAGGAATGGTTTTTATATGCTTTCGAGCCTAATTCTGTTAACCAAGAATGAATACTATCAATAAAAAGTATCCAGATTTTTATCCACCATATGTTCTTTGACCAACATAGGCATGGAGCCATAGAGAACTAATGCAAACCTACCCCTAAGAAAACACCATCTTCATTTTCTCCTTGTTCATATAGTTTCTACACCAACTCTAGGAAAGTTTAGGAAATAAACGTCTCTTCAACCTCTAAATAGCAGCAATTGAATAGGGTGGACTCATTTATAAAGATATACATAGAACCCATCTATAAGGAAAGCTATATAGATGCTCATTTTATGGTAAGTATTGTCATTAAAAATAGTCTAAAAACAATAGAGTAGTTCTTGTCAACTTCTGGCTTAGATAAACAACGTTGGCTAGAGTGCTCAAGGTGTGAGGAAGAAAGTAGAGAAGCTTGTTAATTTCCCCTGATCGGCTTGTAAATACTGACAAGTTGCTGCTGAGAGGAAGCTGAGTCAATGAGATGAGATCAAGAACAGGGCTCTCAAATTTAGTGAAAAGAAAGTTATTCACTGCCCTATGTATCTCATTTTATTTTATCTGAATCAAGTCAATTATGCCTCCTTTTTACAACATGCATACAGAGATCTCGAGTCAAATAAACATTTAAATTAGTTCTACTCTAGAGAGTTTTGGGCCATTTCCAACTCACAGATTATATTCTTTCACATGAGGAAGCTTAGTTTTTCAAATTGAGTTTCATCAAATGTGTGTCAGTAAGACTTTTTGAACACAGAATTAATTTATTTTTTATTGAAGAAAAAATTACAGAGCATTATGTTACATGTCTTTATGATTGCAATAGCATAGTATCTCCAGAATAATATAATATCAATACAATAACAGTTAACAAAGCATATTCTTATTGTGCAGCTGAGATAAAATAATTTATACCACATTCTTATAATCTTAGCATTTATATATGATTTGTAATCTCCGTCTTAATGCTGGTAATTCATATGGATAATGACTGAATCCTCCCACACATGAAAAACTAAGTAAAAACATGTTCACCACATAGTTACGTATAATAGGAAAAATTTAGAACTATTCACAAATTACAACAGTGAGCTGATTAAATAAAATATGCTGTATTAAGTCAATTAATTACTGGGTAACAATTTAATTATAAAAATTGCGATTTTTGGCTGGGTACAGTGGCTCATGCCTGTAATTCTAGCACTTCGGGAGGCCAGGGTGAGCGGATCACCTGAGGTCAGGAGTTTAAGATCAGCCTGGCCAACACAGCAAAATCCCATCTCTCCTAAAAATACAAAATTAGCCGGGCAGGTGATGGCACCTGCTCAGGAGGCTGAAGCACAAGAATTGCTTGAACCTGGGAGGCACAGGTTGCAGTGAGCTAAGATTGCACCACTGCAGTCCAGCCTGGGTGACAGAGTGAGACTCTGTCACACACAAAAAAAGAAACAAACAAACAAAAAAATACTATTTTAAAATTTAGAAAGATGGCAAACACTTGTGCTACATTCCAATATTAAATTCAAAATTATGATAAAGAAAAGACATGTATAACAATATTCATAGATTTGTTCACAGTAGTAAAATTTGAAAAGGTTCAAATGTTATCAGAAAATAATAGATATATAAACTTGTATATGCTCATATTGGAATATCATATATAAATTTGTATATACTCATATTGGAATATTATAAAATAGCCAAAATGATTTTACAGTGACATACAACAATGTGGTTGAATCTGAACATCTATTAAGAAAAGAAAGTCCAAAATAATTAGTTCAACATGACACCTTTTGTACAACTTTCTTTGAGACATGGTCTGACTCTCATCCAGGCTGCAATGCAGTGGTACTATCATAGCTCACTGTCACCCCAAACTCCTTTGTGCAAGTGATCCTCCCAGCTCAGCCTCTCAAGTAGCTGAGACTATAGGTGTATGCCAACATACCCAGTTAATTTTCTTATTTTTGGTAGATATGTGGTCTTATCATATTGCCCAGGCTTGCCTGGAACTCCTAGTCTAAAGCTATCTTCCTGCCTTGGCCTCCCAAAATTCTGGGATTACAGACAGGAGCAACCCTGCCCAGCCCCTTTGTACAATGTTATGAATCACACACACACACACACACACACACACACACACACACACTCACACACACACACACACACACACACACACATATCACATCCCATCCCATCCCATAAATGCAACAACAGTGTATAAAAAGGAAAGCAAAAAAATTGTAAATATGGCTCCACGGTGATAGAATGCAAGAGAGCTTATAAATAAGGGTTTCGGTTAAACTCCAAGCTGTGTGGTACATTCATGGGCTTTTATTAAATAATGCAGATACACTGTTGATGACGACGATGACGATGATAAAGACAGGCAGATGGTAAAGATAGAGATGATGATGATGATGATGAAGATAGATAGATAGATAGATAGATAGACAGACAGACATATAAAAAATAGGAGGGCTAATGATCAGAGTAGCATCTCTATGTACCTAAATCCTAAGATAGAATGTGAAAGTGAAAAGGGCAGTATGTTATAGTGGTTAGGAACATAAATTTTTCAGCGAGGCTGACTTAGGTTTGAGTCCCAATTTGAGTACTTAATAGTTTTTGAATAGAAGAAGAATTATTTAAACTCTTCAAGCCTCCAACTCCTCATATGTAATTATATCAATTATAATACTCATATCAATTATAAGTATCCTTCACATTGTTGTAAAGCATATTATACCTAAAACACTTACCAAAATGCCTAGCATGTAGTATCCTCTCAAAATAAATGTTAGTATCATTAATCAAATGCCAAAATAATATTTAAATAAAGCAAGCATAAAGAAAGACTAAAATAAAATATTTCAGAATCTCAGCAAAGACTATTTTTAAACAGGAAAGTAGTGTTGTTTTCCTTTTCAATATATGCTAAAGTTTCTGTAATGAATATGCATTATAGAAGTCTAATAACAGAGGCCTTATCCCTGAGGGACTGAGCTTAAGACATGACAATCCAGTAGGACATTCCAAGCTTGGTATGCCAAGAACCAGATGAATGAGGGGAAACAGTCACACTACAGAATCCAGAAGGATGCTCAAACAACTCCCTGACAGGAGCAGCTTGGAATGTTCACAAAGACGACGGATCTTTGGAGAAAGAGTATAATCTAACCAAAACAGGTAAGCAGGCCTGGATTCCAGGCAGACACAATGATGTGAAGAAATGGCATAAAGCTTACCTATTATACTTTTAAAACAATGAGTGAACAATTTGGTTAAGAATATAGTTTTGTAGTGGAAAATGGACCAAGAATATAGGAAGTGACAGATTGTGGTGAATCTTAATTTCTGAAGCAGAGATTTTACATTTGCCTTGTGGCATGGGAGCCATGGAAGATTGCTGAGCTAACTGATCAAGATGTTTAGCAAGGTGAAACTGCTGTATGGTATTTTCTCAGTTTGAGCTTCTCTAAAAGCAAATGCTGAGACTGTAGCTTGAAGTTGTACTTGGAGGAAATCTCAGGACACAATTGATGGAGAGAGGAAGTGGGACAAAAAGGGAGAAAGGCATTAGTGAGTGAGCTATCATTGTGAGCAACTTGGACTCAGCATCACTGGGTAGCCTGTGAGAAACCGTGAACACATGTCATAATTATATTATAACTGCCCCTGCCTATCCATGCCCAGGATGGTCAGACTGCATCATTTACCTATCTACTTCTATCCCTTATTGGTTGGAGGTTGGCCCTGTGAGTGTTAAGTTCCTGGTATTTTTTTATGTTGCCCTGTCTGTGGTCAAACAAGCTCCTAGGATGCTATAGAAAGCCTTTAGGCAGAGGTGGAGAGAACCACAGGCACTTGAGCACACCTAAAACAGTCTACCACATGTAAAGGTAAATTCAGGAAGACCAAGAAGAAATGAAACAAAACACCACCAAAGATGTATTGGAAAAGAATGAAATTGGTAGAAGAGAACACATTTAACAGGACACTAGGAACTGGGAAATCTGTATTGAAACCCCCTTTAAATAACTGTGTTATGTGCCTTATAATTTCATTTTTAACATCTAATCTAAAGATTACGCAAAGATAGGCTTGTCCAAGAACTATTTATAATGCTGAATTTAGATGCAGTTTCTAACCAAAGAGGTTGATAAGGACGATGATGAGGAGGAGGAGGATGACAGTGGTGGTAGATGATGAGGATGATGATGGTGGGGAGGGTAGTTGACAAAGGTGATAATATAAAATAATAATACAAATAGTTAACATTTGATAAGCACTAAGAGGACACCTGGTATGACTCAATGTGTTCCATAACTATTATCTCATTTGTTTTTCATAATAATCCTATGGTGTTTGTTTCCCTATTTTATGACTGAAGAAATTGTCATACAAAGATTAAGTACCTTATCCAAAATATTACATCTTTTGTAATATTTTGAAAGAGTCAGAGCCAAGAATCAAACTCAGACCTCCCAGCTCTGACATGCAGAATATTGTAAATCAATGGAAAACAAGATTTACAAAGAATTTGTGGTCATAGGAGAAGTACTTATGATACAACATTAAGTTCAACTACAGAGTATAAAATTGCATATACATAGATAGGAATTTAGGCTGAATTTGGAATACTAGCAATATTTTGAGCTGAGCCTATGTAGATTTCTCTCAAACTACAAGTACGTAAGTATATAGAAATGCTAGCTAATAGGCAAACCTTGAAGTTTAATAGAAAGAAAAATTTCTGAGTGCCGAAAGAGAAAATGAAGTTTAGAGTAGATTGCTACTATTACAAGTCAATGCTGCAGGAGCCCAGGTGAAGTTGCTTCAAGATTTAGGACCTATAAACTAGAGAATGCAACTTCGATACTCCATAAGGAATTTTTTAAAAATCTACTAGGTCAAGAAAGATTTACATCTTATCTAGAAAGAAAGTCTAGGTAGAAAAATAAAAAGCTATCTACGAGGAGGAATCAGAAGCACAAGCCTGAAATAAACATTGATGTGAATTCAGCATTTCACCTATATTCATCCATTCAACAAACATTTGTAACATAAAATAAAACTATCATAATAATGATAACTTGAATTTTGTGTGCTTAAAGTTAGGTGAACCTAAAATATGAAACAATAGTATCATGGAAATGAAATTAAAGGAAGAAGTTCCAGTTAAACTATGCTAACAGTATGGCATGGAGAGGATAGTTATGCTGATGGACTTCTTAGGTAAAGTAGGCCTGGATAAAAATTCAAGGGTAACTGCTATAAGAAAGAAAGAGAGAGAGAAAATGCTGGTGGCCGGGCGGGGGGGTAGGGGGTGACGTGGGGGAAAAGTCAGTAAATTTAATAAAGGGCAACAGAGGGAAAATAAGAAAGAATATTATAATCAAAACACAAAATCATATGACAAAACCACCAGGCAAATATATTAGTTATCCTAATAAATGTAAAACAGTAACATTTTTAATTTTCTCAGGTTAGATTAAAAATTCTGTCCATATGCTCTTCATAAGAGACACATCTAAAACCAGGCAAATAATAATCAAAAGGAACTGGTATGGCAATATTAGTATCAGACAAATTAGTCTCTAAGGCATATGCAATTTATGGAGAAAGAAAGTTATTAAATTGCATAAAAAGTACAATTCATTAGGAAGGTATAATATTGCTAAACCTTCATGAACTTAGAAACATAGTCTCAGCATACATAAGAAAAAAATTGTTATTAAGAATTTGAAGCATACAATCATAGTAGGAGATTCTAGCTTGCCACTTCCAGAAACCAAAGTGAACAGAAAAATTAATTTTTAAAGTTTACATGTCTGAATAACTACATTATCATTGAAAAGGATGCTGGTAAGACCAACAAAAATTTTGGTAATATCATACATTTCTTGACAAGGAATCATATAGCTCAGTGGTTTACTCTGTCAGAAAAAAGAATGAATTGCAGTACATTTTGTGTAACCACTACTTTCTTATGTTTTCTGCACGTATTTGGTAATCCTTAGATTCAGTAATGGTTTATGGTACGATGGTCAGATAACTATACACTGGAAGTGCCTCAAGGGGATATTTCATTAATGTTGGTGTAATATATTAAAAATAAAGAATAAAATTTCATTATTTGTTAATAAATATGTCATCAAATATATTATTAAAATTCCTTTCTTTAAAGCAAGGAACAAAATAGCATTATAAAACACTTATTTTTTGAGTATATGTGTACATGTACACATTTTTAAAAAATACTTTCTTTTTTTTTTTTTTTTTGAGACAAAGTCTTGCTCTGTCACCCGGGCTGGAGTGCAGTGGCACAATCTTGGCTCACTGCGACCTCTGCCTCCCGGGTTCAAACAATTTTCCTGCCTCAGCTTCCCAAGTAGCTGGGATTACAGGCACCCACCACCATGCCCGGCTAATTTTTGTATTTTTTAGTAGACATGGGTTTCACCATGTTGGCCAGGCTGGTCTTGAACTCACGACCTGAAGTGATCCACCTGCCTCGGCTTCCCAAGGTGCTGGGATTACAGGCATGAGCCAACATGTCTGGCCAAAATACACACTTTATAGAAAGTATGTTGATGCATATATCAGTAAATCTAGTAGTATTTATGTGCATTTATACATATATCAGTTATCTCCAGAAGAATATACAAAATGTTGGCAAGAGTGATTGCTTCTGAAGACATATACTTAGTGGCTAGGAAACAGGAAACAGGCAAGAGGAAAGTTAATGTGCACAGCACTTTCTGTTCATTTGGAACCACATGCATGTTTAACTTATTCAAATAATTAAAATTTGCAATCAACATGCACTTAATAAATGAAATTTTAGTGACAGTAAATAATTTGTGTAGCTTAATATTCTTGTCTGAAAAATTAGTAATAGTAATAATGCTATTGCATATACAATAGGATGCCGATGATGTAAAAATTATTTATAGAAAAACAAATGTATGCAAATATACTAATAGTAGAATGCTCCGTGGGATAAATATGGAAGTTTGTTCCTTTTCTATTTTTTCTGAATCTGTGTGTGTTTCACATTGAATTTATTAAAAATCAAGGAAAAAAATACTTTTTAAAGAGAATACTATTATAACCATGAATGTAGAATATAATAGTAGAATTGGAAAAGACATTATAAAAAGGTTTTTTCAACTGTTTGAATATTGACAAATTTAAAAAAGGATAATTTTGAAGTTTGGATTTACCAAATAGCAGTTATTAACAGAAACAGGGAAATTAAGAGGAAAGGAAGAAGACATTTGAGTTTAAAGTGATGACAAGACACAAAGTAGAAATGTCCAGCAATTTTTTTAGGACTGTTGAGAATATGTTTTTAAATAGAATCACCAAGAAAGTTAATGAGCTATTGTTTGGATTTCAAGACTTTTTATTGACAGGTCCTGCTTTACTTCTACAGGCTTAAACCCAGGGCAGCAATAATAAATCAACAGTAAAAATTCTGAAATAGATTATTGACAAGTTACAAACTGATTTATTACATATTATCTCATTCACACTAAGAAGAACAAAAAACTGTCACATAATCTATTTTACCAATGAAGAAACTGAAGTTCAATGAAGTCCTGAAGTACTTTGCCCTAGGTTCTAGAATTTAGGTCTCCAACTCTCTGTACAGAATTTTGGGTGAAGTTTGTATTTAATTCAGGCCAAGTCTATACAAATAAAATAAAATACTTTCTAAATAACATCTAGATGTGAGTATATTTTAAATCTGAACCGCTGTAAATAATTATTTTTATCCTTAGATTAGTTTTCTATTTTAGCAGCTCCATCAGTGATTTCTCTCTTTCCTATTTCAAAATATAAATTTAAATGTTACATAATTTTTTATTCTGTTAGCTAATTTGGTTATACTGAAAATGCTTTACAAACTGTAGAACAACACTATGGGGCATTTTGAAGGAAAAACCTCATAATTTTTATGATTTATTATCTCATATATTATTGCCATGAGCATAGTATCAACATTCTTGAAATAGAATCATTAACCTTCATTGAAGCGTATTTCACAGTATCATAAATGAAACAACGTGGAGTGGTAAGTAAATAATTTTGTGCAACCTCCACCTCCCAAGTTCAAGAAAATGTCCAGCTACTCAGTCTCCTGAGTAGCTGAGATTACAGGGACCCACCACCACGCCCAGCTAATTTTTTTTGTATTTTTACTAGAGACGGGATTTTGCCATGTTGGCCAGGCTGATCTTGAACTTCTGACCTCAGGTGATCAACATGCTGAGATAACAGGTGTGAGCCACTGCCTGGCCCTTTTCATTCATTTCTGATATTAATGTTAAAGAATCCTGATTCCTGTTTATAATACTGCAGACTGCAAACAAAAAAATGAACGCCAATCACCATTATTTCTAGAAAAATTAAAGATAATCATTTTATAAATGGCAACACAGTCTCTCAGCATGTCGATGAACAGGAAATCTTGTTATCAGATCTTCTTATATAAATAGATCAGTTAAGGTGGCAACATTTGAAATCATCTGATGATTTTGATCATAGTATTGCCATAGTGGTCTGAAGATTCCTTAATAATAGATGATGAAAAGGCATCTAAATACATAAAATAAATGCTCATCTGTGGAACTCATTTTCTGCCATTGACTGATATGACTTCTTTTGATTTTAAATAATAATCTTCTACCTCTCTTTAGAAGGAAGTAGCATTTGGTCTACCTTCTCAAATTAATTTTTGCTACTAGAAATGAATATTTGTGATTCTTAAACTCACAGACTAGCTAAGAAAGAATTCGTTGACCCTGCCAACTAGATTTTTAAAAAAGGTTTCTACTAGGCCTTTATCAAGGATATAGAAACTGTGAGCACTTATATAGGCATAATTCATTATATTGCATTTTATTGTTTTATTATGCTTTACAGATAATGCGTATTTTACAACTTAAAGATTTGACAGTCTTACAAGCATCAAGACTATTGTCGTTTTTTTTCCAACAACATGTACACATTTTGTGTCTCTGTGTCACATTCTGGTAATTCAATTATTTCAAACTTTTTCACTATCATATCTGTTATGGTGATCTGTGATCAGTGATCTTTGATGGTACTATTGTAATTGTTTTGGGGTGCCATGAACCACATCCATTTAAGACAGCAAACAAGTTTGTGTGTTCTGACGGCTTCACAAATGGCCAATCTCTAGTCTCTCTCCCCTCAGGCCTCTCTATTCCCTGAGCCACAACAATATTGAAATTAAGCCAGTTAGTAACCTACAATGACCTCTAAGTGTTCAAGTGAAAGGAAGAGTCCTATGTCTCTCACTTTAAATCAAAAGCTAGAAATGATTGAGGTTAGTAAAGAAGGCATGGCCAAGCCAAGATAGGCTGAAAGCTAAGCCTCTTACACTGAACAGTTAGCCAAGTTATGAGTGCAAAGAAAAAGTTCTTGAAAGAAATTAAAAGTGCTGCTCCACTGAATACATGAATGTTGAGCATGCAGAACAGCCTATTGCTGATATGGAGAAAGTTTGAGTGGTCTGGATAGAAGATGAAACCAGACACAGCATTTCTTTAAGCGAAAGTTTAATCCAGAGAAAGGCCCTAAAACTCTCTAACTCCATGGAGGATTTGAGAAGTTAGGAAGCTGCAGAAGAAAAGTTTGAAGCTAGCAGAGATTGGTTCATAAAGTTAAAAAATAGAAGCCATCTTTATAACATAAAAGTACAAGGTGAAGCAGCAAGTGTTGTAGAAGCTGCGGCAAGCTATCCAGAAGAGCTCATAAAATTTCAACATAAACAAAACAGCTTTATATCAGAAGATGCCATCTAGGACCTTCATAGCCAGAGAAGAAGTCAAGTCCTTGGCTTCACAGCTTCAAAGAACAGTCTAATTCTTTTGTTACAGGCTAATGTAGATGGTCACTTTAAGCTGAAGCCAATGCCCATTTACTATTCTGAAAATCCTAGGCCCTTAAGAATTTGTACTAAATTTGTTCTAAATCTACTCTGCCTGTGCTCTATAAATGAAATAACACAGCCTAGATTTGGATGACAACACATCTGTTTACAAGAAGTTTTAGTGAACATTCGAAGACCCCTGTTGTGACCTACTGCACAGAAAAAAAGATTCCTTTAATATTAATGTTCATTGACAATACACCTGGTTATGCAAGAGCTCTGCTGAAAACAAATAAGGGGATTAATGTTGTTTTCATGACTGCTAACACAACATCCATTCTGTGGCTTATGGATCAAGTAATCAACTTTTAAGTCTTATTATGTAAGAAATACACTTTGGAAAGCTATAGTTACCATAGACAGTTATTCCCCTGATAAATCTGAACAAAGTGAATTAAAAATCTTTGGAAAGGATTTGTCATTCTAGATATCATTGAGAATATTCATGATTCATGGGAGGAGGTCAAAATATTAACATGAACAGGAATTTGGAAGATGCTAATTCCAACCCTCATTTATGACTTTGAATGCAGTGGGGAAAGTAACTGGAGATGTGGTGGAACAAACATTAAAAGTAAAATCCGAAGATGTGACTGCATTGCTGCACTCTTATAAAACTTGAACAGATGAGGACTTACTTCTTATGGATAAGCAAAGAAAGTGGTTTCTTTAGATGGAATCTACCGTTAGTGAAGAGGCTGTGAACATTGTTGAAATGACAAGAAAGGATTTATATTACATGAACCTTGTTAATAAAGTAGCAGCAGGGTTTGAGAGGATCAACTCCAATTTTGAAAGAAGTTCTACTGTGAGTAAAATGCTGTCACGCTGCACCACTTGCACAGAGAAATCTTCCTTGAAAGAAAGGATCAGTTAATGCAGCAAACGTCATTGTCTCATTTTAACAAATTTTCATAGTCAGTCTAACCTTCAGCAACCACCATCATGATCGGTCAGCTGCCATCAACATGGAGGCAAGATCCTCTACCAGCAAAAAGATGACAACTCACTGAAGGTTCAGAAGATCATTTTTAGCAATAAAGTATTTTTATAATTAAGATCTGTATACTTTTTTTCATTAGTTGTACACTTAATAGACTGCAGTATAGTGTGAACATAACTTTTTTATGCACTGGAAAACAAACAAAAAATGTGTGTGGCTTACTTGACTGCAATATTTGCATTATTAGGATGGTCTGGAACCAAATTCATAATGCCTTTACTTCGAAAATGGGGTCAGATGGCTAATGGGGCTGGCAAATGGTAATCTGCTGGCATAATTACCTAACTCCAACACAGTTATTTGTATTTGTGATTTGAGGTCCAAAATAATGAGGCCACAACAGGGAATGAGGAAGTGGGATACTCTTTCTAGATTTGACTCCATATCTCTTCTTCTCTCAATTAAAGAGTCCTCGAGACAGGATGCTTATTTTATTCTGGCAGTAAGTATTAGGCAAGATATTCAACATGCTGATAAATTGTGTAGTAAATAAATTAATTTTATTGAAGTGTATTATTAATTAAGGCATAATGAAATAGTTAGGTGGCCTTTTCATTTGACAGCTAGGAGTTAAAATTCAAAATAGCTGTTTATTATATAGTGCAAATAGCGTCAAGATCCCAAAGTAGAGTATGAGAAAGGTACACGTCTATATGCACTAAATGCTCATATTTCTGGTGACTCTCACCAATAACAATGTACTAGTACCAAGTCATTTTTGATAGCAGTCTCTTAGCTTTTAATTTTTTGTGTGGGGAAAAGATAATAGAAAGTCCTCCATTACTCTGACTACACTACAGTGTAGTCTGTACAGAGTCTATCTACACTAGAGTGATATAATAAAACCATAGCAGTGATCTACATAAAAGTCACACTTTGTTTAAATGATCATTGTTTCTTTTATGCTGCCATCCAAAGAAATTGTCTAAACATGGGGATTGATTCACATACTCTCACACTATTATATGAACATATTAAGAGGGAGTACATGCCATGATTGTGTCTATACCTATATCCATGTGCGTATAACTTCCATATCTATTTTAAAATGTGTATATCTGTCATTCTGTGTGTATATACACAATGGAGAATGCTATTTAGATCTCTAAATGATTTTCCCCTGCCCTTAATCTGTATTTAATCAGGAAACCATTCTGTAATGAGAAAACTGTTCATTTTAGTCTTTTATGTTTGCGATCCCAAGGTTCCTCCTTAGTGATTACATTTAGTAACTCCCTTTCACTGTCTGAAAGCACAGGCAGTTTTTCCATAATAAAAACTGGATTAGCATGTATCAGGAAGATACGCCACCAGCTGTCACTTTGAAATCAGACCACTCGGCCCTATTTGAGATGACAATGGATAAACTGATAAATGACAGGCAGTTTTCCTATATTTATCTAGTAAGTGGTTAATATAGGCTAACACTTTCTGTAATAAAGCTATAAACAGGGTCAAAGAAGAAAAAAGCTTCATTTGAATAGGATATACATTATTGGAAGAGAAAAATCCACTATATAACACTCTATTATTTATTTCATTCAGTTGAGCTATTATAATTGTCACTAATATTTCCACTTCTCTTTCCTGTTTCTGTTGCTGTCTTCCCTTTTGATAATATTTAGAGTTATGCTACTTCTGCTGTACAAATTCTGAATACATATGTTTAAAGACAAAATCCAAAATGATTAAAATTTTTTTCTTCTAAGAATTTCTGCAAATCATGGCATTTCAGAGAATTCTCTGTCGCTGAAATTAGTGAAATTATTTTATTTCTCACTATATTTAGCAAGTAGTAGGCTTCAGGTAGGCCTCAAATATTGCCACATTATTAAACTAATCCAAACTACAGGTGAACTACAATAAAGGATGTATGAGCACTATGTACCAATAAAAGTTTAGGGGACACTTATATTGACAGTCGGCTATCAGTAATCATTAGGAAATTAAGAGATTGTGATGCTCTGTTATTTGTCACTCACAATAATAATGGCCTTGGGGATTTAAATGATGACTGCTGGATTTAGGACCTCCAGTTAAATAATTTTGTTTTTAATGTTTTTCTTCATTCATTACTTAAATTATAAAAATAATAATTATCTTTTCAGGTATTGAAAATGTACACATCAAGAAAAAGTTAATAATCCTTGCCATTATCCCCTTTATTTTAACCCCTTGAGCTAATCAATATTATCAGATTGGTATCTGCCTTTATCTGACTTCCTTCATTTATATTATACCCAAGTTAGAGATGATGAAACCAGCACAGATAGATGTTACTTGCAAAAGATACAGACCTACCAAGTAATACAGCCAGGATTTAAACAAAGGCAGTCCACTTCCAACACCTAAATGAAAACCATTATACTAAAAGGCTGCTTCTGTTAGATTTGATGACTGGTTAAGTGAATGAATGATTTAGGTGACATAAAAGTTACCTTGACCCCCATCTTTCATTTTGGGTGAGTATAATCATGAACACACATTGGGTATGTGTTCATGAAGGGGATGGAGATTTGGAATAGGACTTATATAAATTCATTTTAATTACTTAAGTTGTATTTTAAAAGACATTTGTGCCTTAAATACTTATAAGACTTCCAAATTGCATATGTCCAGCTGGCACAATAGCAAACTAGAAATGTCTGGACTGGATATACAGAATTGAGAGCAGTAACATACAAATAGTGCTTAAAGCCATGTGTGATAAATGAAGTGAGACCAAGTCACTTGATGATGCCATGTAAGATGCAAAGTACAGAAAACTAGAAGGAAAAAATTCGAAAAGATGTAGTCAGAATGCTGAGGGCAAAAAAGAAAAAGGGAAGTCACAGAAGCCAAGGATGTTGAGAGTTCTCAAAAGAAAGTAATAGTCAAAAATGCTCATCACTTCAGAGAGGCAAATTAAAGGAAAACTAAAAGGAGAATATTGGATGTGGCAATTAGAAAATCATTCAACGTGTTTGCAGAGCAATTAGTGAAGAAGTAAATAGAGATCATGAAGGTAGAAGGCATTTTCATAAGTTAGCTAATAAAGGACAGAGATTGATAGGCAAGGGATTTCAGGGTCACTGTCATTTTATTTGAACTATTTTGCATGGTTTTGTTTTACTTTAAGTAGAAAAAGTAGTTGAGTATATTTTAAAACTGCAGAAAAAGAATCAAGGTGAGGGTAGAGAGATTGCAGGGGAAAAAATCTGGCCTGTTCATCTCTATATGTATCCACGGCATCTTCCCCTGAATCTGATATCCAGTGGATGTTTGACCTCCTAAACTCTGATCTGAAGAACAATAATGCACAAGTTATTCTTAGAAGCAGAAATTTATTTTCTGGAATTTTTAGTTAAAGGTGGATATGTTTTCCTCTGGAAAAAGGAAAACTATATATGCCTGAGAATCTGAGAAAATATCAGATAGTCACCAACCACACACGTTCTAGTTACTATCAACACCTCTTAGCTTCTGTTTTCTGAGAATAGAGTGTCTGGTTCCTACAATTTCTGTCCAGTCCTAAAGGCTCCCTTCAGGGCCCTGGGCCACTGTCATGCCATCTGGACACAGAATCCCAGGCCTCAACACTCCTCTTTCTTCACCTTGGGATATATGTGTGATGTTTCGTCAGTTAAAAGGTAAGTGATTCAGGGGCCTGTCAGCACACATGTTCCATTAGACAAACATTGTCACCAAACTCACCCAGTCTCTGCCCTCTGCTGACACTGGGAAGGGCCAGTGAGGCTATCATCCATCACTGTACCCTAGCTACCTGTGACTGAATGTTCCTAGAGACCCCCTTAACCTCCAAATTATAAGAAATTAAAGTATTTTTATACTCCAGTTTATTTTTCATAGTACCAGAGTTTATACCTTGCATAATGCTTACTGGGATTGCAATATGATATACCCACATACACACATACACACACACACACACACACACACACACACACACACACACTGTGTATCTATATGTAATAAAATATTATATATATATGTATATCAGAAAATATGATTTTCTAAAATTACTATCATGCAGAAATGTAAGGATTGGCCTGTTGAACACCAAATGACCTAATTTGTTAACAATGCTATTATACTCCTAACTTCCAAATTTAAAGTTTTAACCTTTAAATCACAAGAGCTGTATTAAAGTTTTTTGGATATAAGATATTTTTAGAAGGGAGGGGATTCAACGATTAAAATCACATATACCAAAATTATTGTGCTTTTTTAGTAAGAAAATAATGAAAGAACTGTCTAAACTCTCACTTCTAAGCTTGTTCTGAATTTATGTTTTTAATTAAGCACTTAATTAAATACTTAATTGTAGGTCTTTTTGGAGTTTCAACCACTTTCACATATGAATGGCTATTTTAAGCAATCAATGAACAATTTTTCAACATTATGCTTTGTTATTTCATATTCTTTTAATGTATATTTAGTTGGCCAGTTTCTTTTTGGTTACCTTAATGTCTTTCTTTTTTTAAGATTACAGATATAATCTTAGTCATTTTTGCCATTATTTATAAAACCCAAAAATAACATGAATAAGGCCTTTTCCCTTTGCATTGTTTTACTCAAATAAGATTAAACTTAAGTTTCTAGATGTGGGAAACCTTAACTAGAATAGCTTCTTAAAGAGAAGTAAGGGTTCTTTTTTTCTCCTTAAAATCTGTTTATAATTATCATAGTTCTGTACTTGATTTAGTATTTCATTAACTCATCTATTAAGATTTGATTTAGAACTATTATGACTGATGTGGTTAATATACCAGAACCCCGTCCCATAACACTAACATACGTAAGTTTAAAATAACTATTTTTTTAATTATTCTGTTGCCAGGTAATTAAAAGCATATAAAAGCACCCATAAAATTATCAGAGACCTGAAAAACTGTCTTTTTTTTTTAATTATTCATTGGTCATTCACCCTATTGATCCTTGTGCAAAGAACCAGATTTTGTTTGGGTGTGAGGCAGTCACATGCTTAAGATGAGACAGGGAACTCTCGCCTCTCATCACATGAAGTTCACTAGGCCCAGTGGCTGAGTTTTGATTAGTGTGAATCAGTCATCAGGAATCTTGTCTCCTTGACCATGATTATTCAAGAACAGTCATGCAATGGAATTCAGATTGAAGGGCTGTAGGAAAAGACAGTACTTGACAAATCTCTTATAAAGAGATACCAGAAGAAACATTTTTCCATCTAGTTCTTGAAATTGTATGTGTGAGAGAACATGATACTTGGAGCCTTTATAGCCATGTTATGACTGTGACAAAATAAATTCGAGGTCAAAGCCAACATAATGAGGATATCAGAACTGAGCTATGAAAAATACCTAGATCCTTGATCATATCACATAATACTAAATTAACAAATCTTCAAATCTTCCTACATCTTTGTTACAAAGTCAGTTTAGGAAGATCATATAATACAAGGTCAATACAAACAAACAACTAGACATAATCCTACTGGCAACATAAAATTTTATTTCTTTAATGTCACTAGGTAAAATATTCAGGATAAAATTAATAAGATATGTATAATATTTATACCCTGAAAAACTATGAAACTGCTGTAAGAAAACAAAGAAGACCTAGAAAAACTGATTTATAGATTCAATGTAGCCTCAATCAAAATCCAAGTAGGCTTTTTGTAGAAATTGCAAGATGATTCTAAAATGTGTGTAAAATGCAACAACCTGGAGTAACCAAAAGAATCTTTAAAATGAAGGACAAATTTGGAGAACTTACACTGTCCTATTAAAAGAATTACAATAAAGCTACAGTAGTCAAGACATTGTGATACTGATGAAAAATAGATATTTAAATCAATGGAATGGAAATAATTCAGAAATAAAAGTCATACATGTATCATAAACTGATTTTTGACGAAGGTGTCAAGGTAATTCAAAAGAGGAAAATAGTCTTTTCAACAATGGTTCTGGAACAGCTGAATATGTTTATAAAAAAAAAACCTTTACCCTTACTACACATCATTTGCAAAAATTAATTCAAAATCAGCAATAGATCTAAATATAACAGTTAAGCCTATAAAACTTCTAGAAAAAAGAAAAAAAAAGGAGAAAATCTTTGTGTCTTTATGATAGTTTAAGATTTCTTTGATATTATTCCAAAATCTAGACCCATATAAGAAAAAAAAAAGATATATCGTACTTCTCCCAAATGAAAAAGTTTCACTCAGTTAACAAAAACAAAGAAAAACTTTCAGAATATGTGAAGTGTCTTCTTTCAACTCAATAATTGGAAAATAATCCAATCTCAATTAAAAATTGAGCAAAAATGAGCAAAAGATTTGAGTAAATACTTTCCTGATGAATTGCAAACAAGCATATAAAAATGTCAACACCATTGTTTATTAGAAAAATGCAAATGCAGATAACAATGAGATACTACTACATGCTCATTTATTTTAGCCAACACAGGATGCTAAAACAAAATACCATAAACTGGGATTTTTAAACAATACATATTCATTCCTCACAGTTCTAGAGGCTGAGAAGTCCCAGATTAAGATGACAGCAGATTTGTTTCTTGGTGAGGGTTCTCTTCCTGGCTTGCAAGTGGCCACCTCACTGTTCCCTTGTAAGGCAGAGGAAGAAAGTTCTGGAGTATCTTCCTCTTTTTGTAAGACATCTTAATACATCATGGAGGCCCTACCCTCATGACTACATCTAAACCTAATTTACTCCACTAAGGCCCTGCCTGCCAGTTTCATCATTTTGGGGATTAGGGCTTCAACAAATGAATTTTGGGGAGGAAGAAACACTCAGTTCATAATACCACTGGAATGACTAAAATTAAAAAGACTGACCATACCAAGTGTTATTGAGAATGTGATGCCATTGGAACTCTAATGCATTGATTGTGAAAATGCAAAATTGTAACAGCCACTTTAGGAAAAAATTTGACAATGTATTATAAAGTTAAATATGCATTCACTCTAAGGCTAAGCCATATCACTTCTAGGTATTTCCCTAAAAGAAATGAAAGTATACGTTTTCACAGAAGCATGAACTCCAATATTTATAAAGCGTTATTAACAACAGACAAAAACTGAAGTATTTATCAATTGGTGAATAAATAATTTGTTGACATAATACAATATAGGTCAGCAAATAAATAACTGGTACAGATAACAACATAGGTAAATTACAAAAGTATTATGTCAGTAACAAAAGACTACACACTTTATGATTCTATTTATGTGAAATTCTGAGAATGGCAAAGATGGAAATCAGATCAATTGTTTCCTAGGGTTGATGGGAGAAATATGGAGGAATTTACTACAAGAAGCACAAGGGACATTTTGGGGTGATGAAAATATTCTATATTATGATTGTGGTGTAAATTTGCAGCTAAATACATTTTCAAACTTATTGAATTGTGATTTTATTTTATGTGAATTATACATCAATAAGCCTGATAAAACTTGAATTTATTTTCCTTGTTCCTGCATCCCTCTACTCCTTTCTTTATCTTCTTCAACCTACACCATGATACTTTGACACTGTGACCATTTTGAGAAACGTAAACACTTCGCAAAATGTTTCAATTATTTTTTCACTATTTCCAACTCTGAAAAATAGTATATGCCTCAGGAATTTCATTTTAATAGGATAAAAGCACTGACATTGCAAGCACTATTTTGTTTCTTGTGGCAACAAATGCCACATGTTGCTGGAATTCAGACCAAAGGTTTAGACAAGAGAAAATAGTATATGGTCAGTATCTTCTTATGCCCCCTGTGATTAGCTAAATGAGTATAAAATATTGAACTAGCAATGGTCTTGATCCTTCACATCACTTTCAATCTTTGAATAGAGTAGAAAAGGTTACTAATAGTTCTTGAGTTTGTGTTTTCTTTCTCTTTTTCTCTCTAACAAACCACACAGTTTTTCATATATAAATTCCATTTTTACTTCTTACAATTAAGAAAGTTTGCAGTGTTTAAAAGTGAATTAACTACAATCTTATTCTAAAATTCAAATTAAAATGCTTTTGAAATGTGGATATATTTAGTTAACTCTTTATTGCCACTTTTTTGGCAGACTATGAAAAAAACAGTATTTGTACAGCGTTTATAATTTTACTACAGCCAAGAAAAGTGAACAAATTTCTGACAAGAACTCCATCCTTATGCCTCAACAAAAGAGACTTAAATAAATCTCAGATCTTAATCTGAAATCTGAGATGATTAAACCAAGAAAGTCACATTTGGTATATTAACTCTTTCTAGCTTTCTTCTTTTTATACTGTCATTGTGTATTATAATTATTTTCTTCACAAAATTTTCTTTCATTTTTTTATATTCTTACCATGAGAAACTAAGTGTTCACGAACAGAAAGGTCTGAGAGACACAGGTTATATTCTCTTCATAGCTCAGGAACTAACTAAAACAATTCTCTATTTTACTCATTAATTTTCTAAAATATAAAAATATTAAAAATAGCCTTAACAGCTAATGTTCACATGGTAAAGACAGGTCTTTTAAACATGATAATCACCAAGACTATATTTAAAAACACAACATTATTCTCTAAATTTGGGTACATACAAGAAAATCTAGGCAGCTTTTTAAGTATGTTTTCAGTTTCTTTGTTTTCTTGGCATGCCTTATTTTTATAATAAACCGATCAATATTATCTGTTGTTTTAGAAGAGGACAAAATCCTCTCTTCTGACACTTTTATTTGTGCATACTAACTTTGTTTTTGTAAACTCTACAAGTATCTCCAAAGTATTTTAATTAATTTATTTAATTTAAAAGTAAAGTAAGTAAACTTTAGGAAAGTAATAAACAGGAACCAGAATATTGGGAATTACTATATCTTCTCTGATGCATATAATTCTGTGTTGTAATTTCCAATATGCTTTTGAAATGAAAATGTATCAAAAATTTAAATAAAAAGCAAAAATCTAGGAGAAAGTTTGTAGCTCATTTTCTTGAAAACTGGCAACTTTCAGCCTGTTTTTTTTTTTTTTCCTGTGCTCATGAGAAAAGAAATTTCATATTTTCTGGAACTGTTTTAAGATCATTTAGTAATAAGCTACAAACACTTTTAGCTTGTGGAAAAGTTGGTATCACAGTACAAACAATACTTCTTGGTTTCAGAAGAGGGGGAGCTAAAGGCCAAAGGGCAAATTCCACTTGTAACAGGCTGCATATTTTTGTGGGCAGAATCAATGCCAGAATGGTCAACAGCCTTTACACCACCAAACTGGCTTGTTGCTAATGGGATCTGCTTCCTTTAGATATGATAGAAAACTCATGTTGAAAAACTAAATGTATTGATAAGTTGTGGCAAATTGACCCCTGCTTTTATTTTCTTAAATTGATAATTTATATATCTGCCTCATGAAGATCTGCTTTGTGAGGTTTCATCTTTGTTTTCTTCAGAGTGTAGGAAGAGAAGGAGGATGTGATGAAGAAAAAGCCTGTGAAAGAGTTTGTTTATAACATTTGTTCTTATTGTTTAGAAGAATTTTTAAGCCATTATGGAAAAGGCCAAAAATAAGGAGAAGGGATAATTATGAAGACAATATTTTTAAGAGTTTTTTTGAGAATAGGGGTTAAAAAAAAAGCCAGTTATAAAGAATGTCTCCCCAAATCCAAGTTTCCTGTCTAATTAGGTTCTGGCAGAAGTTACATTTTAGAGCGCTCTTCAAAACATTTGGGAATTTTAAAAATTCTCTCTACAGGGGACTATATTGGCAAGCACAAACCCAACAGTGAAGAAAATGAAGGAATCAATAAGACATCCCAAGTCAAAAGAGGATGCATTCTTGTACTGTACCTGCCCAAGGGAAACATATTATGCATATTATTTCAAATAAGTGAAATTTTAAGAGCAAGCTTATTACCAAGTATGGCAATAGATATCTTGTTTTGATTCATAGCAGTTTTTAATTATTCTGCTCAGTAGACATTGATGACATTACCTGTGGAGATACAATATTTAGGGTGGTAATTGAATGCACCTCTTTACTGTGAAACTGTGAACTGAAATGACATTGCTGGAGATTTTTTTTTTTTGTGATGGAGTTTCGCTCTTGTTACCCAGGCTGGAGTGCAATGGCGCAATTTTAGCTCACCGCAACCTCCGCCTCCTGGGTTCTAGCAATTCTCCTGCCTCAGCCTCCCGAGTAGCTAGGACTACAGGTGTGCGCTACCATGCTCGGCTAATTTTTTTTGTATGTTTAGTAGAGATGGGGTTTCACCATGTTGACCAGGATGATCTCGATCTCTTGACCTCATGACCCACCCGACTCGGCCTCCCAAAGTGCTGGGATTATAGGCGTGAGCCACCGCACCTGGAATTTATGTTCTTTTACTTCTTCATGGTTCCAGGCAATAAATGTTTCGAATGAAAAAAAGTTTTATAAAACTAGCCAATATTTAATAATATCTTGGAAACATATACCCACCACCCACAAATGTTCATCTAAACTATGATTTGGAAGTCATTAGTTATCCATCAGAAATATTGAGGATTCCTAGTGAAAAATTTTATGAGTGAAGATATTTAGGTTCAAGTGCCATCCTTGTTACTATTTTGGGGTTCATAAATAAGAACTTTGTAAGCCTGGAGTTTAGCTTTCCCATCAGTAAAATAAAGGCTTCCTGATTTGCAAGATCTTCTAAAATTCTAGGAATAATCCTATAGATGGTGGTAATACCAGTTGTATGCCATCACTAATTTTCTTTATCTATTCTATATTAATTCTTCTCAGTTCCATTTAATTACAGTTAATCAAAGTAGCAAATTTAACATTAAAGGGTTAAAGAACAATAAAAACTAATTTTTACTTTCTTCCATTGTCTAGATAACGCTTTAAAAAATTCAAAAGCATTAAACTCACAGACTGTTGACAAATTTCAGGCAACTTAGCTGGTCCAAGATGGAAAGTCATTTTTGGTAATTCATTGTTTTGCTTCTTAAATCTGTCTACACTACTTCCCTTTCCCACCCAGGTTTTGTATCTTATATGATAATGTCTTAGCTCAAGCTGGCATTTAAAAAATACTATAGACTGAGTAGTTTAAATAACAGAAATTTATTTTCTCACAGTTTTGGGGACTACACATGCAAGATCAACGTTCCTATCAGTTTGGTTTCTGGTGAGAACTCTCTTTCTAGCTTGCAAACTTCCACCTTCTCACTGTATCCTCACATGGCATGAGAGAGAGTTCCTGTGTCCCTTCTTACAAACACATGAATCCTATCAGATCAGGACCTCCTCATTCTTATGACCTCATTTAAAATTAATTACCTCCATAAATACCCTATCTCCAAATACAATTGGAAATTGAGGTTTCAACATATAAATGTTGGGGGGAAAACATTCTGTTCATAACAGGTAAACTAACATCTATAACATCTACTCTCTCAACCAGGTTAGAAACTGTCTGACTCCTTCCTTCCCTTATTTGTAGTTAAGTTCAAATGAATTCTTCCTCCCAGTACATTTCCAATTCTACTTTTCTTCCCTCCTTTAAATGCTTCTCCTTTCTTGTATGTTTCCAAACAGACACAGTGAACTTCATAAAACAATAATGAATTTCTAATAACCCAAGTAATGGTACTGTGTGTGTGTGTGTGTGTGTGTGTGTGTGTGTGTTGCATAAGAAGGTGTGGCTTGGGAGTTGGGGTGGAGATGAGTAAAATTACAATCACAAGAAAAGCTTTTTTAAAGTATATTTTTTCCAAGAAGTTATCTTCTTCACCTATAAGCTCTCATTTAAAAAAAAAATAATTCTGGCAATCAACTTGCATTCTCCTCTTTTGCCCAACTGCAATGTCACCACATGTTCTAAATTACTAAAGTTCAGAATAAGTTTCACAGTCTATAGCCTGATACTTATCTCAGAAAGTAACTATGATGTACCTTTTTAGGCTAAGTATGCTTTACAATAGGGGTCCCCAACCGGTAGCAGTTCATGGCCTATTAGGAACCAGACCACACAGCAGTCGGTGAACAGCATGTGAGCAAGCGAAGCTTCATCTGTGTTTACAGTCACTCCCTATCACTCGTATTGCCACCTGACCTCCACCTCCTGTCAGATCAGTAGTCGTGTTAGCTTATGAACTGCTCATGTGAGGCATCTAGGTTGCACGCTCCTGATGGAATCTAATACTTAGTAATCTGTTACTGTCTGCCATCACAGATGGGATCATCCAGTTGCAGGAAAACAAGCTCAGGGCTCCCACCGATTCTACATTCTGGTGAGTTGTATAATTATTTTTTTTTATATATTACAATGCAATAACAATAGAACTAAAGTGCACAATAAATGTTACACACTTGAATCATCCTGAAATCATCCCCCTCCCTGGCCCATGGAAAAACTGTCTTTCACAAAAATGGTCCCTGGTGCCAAAAAGGCTGGGGACAGCTGCATTACAACAAACATGTACACACACTCTACTTAACTACTCTACACTAGTCACAAGTACTAAACATCATTCTAGACTAGTGATTCTCAGATTTTTTGGTATCAGGACTGCTTTATACTTTTTTTTGTTTGTGTGGATTATGCCTATTGATAGATACCATATTGGAAATTAAAATCACAAACTTCTTAAAACACAAGTGGATACAGCATACATTCTACTAGTGTTCAGAGTGATTATGTAATTATGAGTCAATAGCGTCTGGAAAACTGCATGGCACTCAAGACAGAATGAAAGTAAGAAAACCAAAACACAACCTGGAATCATTATGAAAGTTTGAATTTTCATCTCAAAGAACTCCATGAGTCCCTTCAACTCTATTTCGTGAATCTGTACTGTAGACTCTTCATAATTACTAAGTATGAGTCTCAAAATTTTTGATCCTAAAATCATTTCCAATTTTACTTTTTTCTGCAGGCCTAGTTCAAATGTCAAGTTCTCTATGAAGTAGTTGTTGACCTAGTTATTACATAATGATGGAGGCAATGACAAAAAATATCAATAAAATCTATATTAGAATGACTAGATTAAATAGAATATATTTATAATAAAATAAGTAATAATATATTTATATTAAAAATATATTAAGATAATTTTTTTAGGTAGAGTGGAAACATTTGCTAATGGGGTATAAAAGAAATAGAGAAGAGATGTCAGCAAGGTGGTGGAATATGAGGCAAGCATCTCATACAATCTTCAACAATGAGAATTCTGTACCTATCCATAGACAAAGTCTCTTTGTGATATTCTAGAAATTTAGGCAGGAGACTGGAGATATGGAGTCCAAAGCGAGAAAGGCTGTTTGGAGAGTGCAGACCAGCATCCAGGTTTGCAGACGTGCTGATTGTGTTCCCAGATTCAAACCTGGCAACAGTGTAATTCCCCAAAGGGCATGGCTACAATGCCATTCAGACTTGAACCTGCAACTAAAACCATTTACCAAGGGACCTGGAAGGAATCATCCACACTAGTGTCTCAGCATAAAGGCTCTCCTGCCCACTAACATTGATCTTGGGAGTGGATCTGAAAGTTACTGTGTAAATCAGCTCCAGCCACCCTCAGATGCAGTCCCAGCTTATTAGAGCTCACACAATAACCCAGAGGGAAACTAACTTTCATCTCAGAGCCTGGGAATTATCCATTTGCCCAAACCTTTGTGATGACCCCACTGTCCTACAGCAGTTCCTGAGGGGACTCAGCTCATTTCTGGCCTTCTTGCTACAGTTGGGGACTCCTCTGTTAGTGTGGGAAACTGCTGGGAAGTATGCATGACTGGGCCACTGGAATGGATTCAACAGCATCTGTTGCACAGCAGATTCAGAGGGAGTGCAGAGTCAGCTCCAGCATCCTTGCAGCAGTCGTGGCATTGTCCCACCTACACAGGAATCTTCTGGGAGGCACATATCCATCTCGGTCACCAGGAATGGCTTCTAAACTTAAGTTTCTGACCAGCTTTTCCATATAGCCTGGTAACCCCCTTAGGTTTTCCCGAGATCCATATGGACAGAGGTGCCAAGCCAATCTTGGAGCCTTCACTGTGAACCAGGGATTATGGCAATCTCTAGTGCTGAAATGGTTGCAGTGATCACAGACTCTGACAACCCTGACAACCATCTGCTTAAAAGACTGAATAGGCCCTCTGAAGAAAGGCACAAACAAAGCCAGAATGCAAAGATTGGAATGAATAAGTAATTTATTAATGTTCAGACATTGACAAATGTCCGCAAACATCAAGAACAATTAGGGAATTGTGATTTCCTCACTTTATAGGCAAAATAAGGCACCAGTGATGGATTCTAAAGAGATGAAAATGTGTGATCTGTTAGAAAAGAAATTGGAAATAACTTGGTTAAAAATGATCAGAAAAAGGTAAACATTTTTAGATTTTAGGAAGCATCTATAAAAGTCACAGCTGGAGGTCAGTTGAAAGACAAAACATTGGGAAAGAATACACTACTTGATGCTTGCTGATAGAGGCAAGCCATTCTGTGAAGGAACTTTCTTACTCTGAACAAGAAACCATCAATGTATGTTGAATAAATGTACTCACCCAATAACCTGGTCCATCCACTTTCAGAGGTAGATCCTTAAATATCTCTTGATTTTTTTTTCCAACAAATATTGGTCTGTACAGACTTTTTAAAAATCTTACTTCTTGAGTCAATTTTTAATTTGATATTTTATTCATCTATCCATATGCTACATATCTAATTCATCCAGGCTATCAAATCTATTTCTCTAAAATTGGATATTTTTTCTGATAAATATTTTAAATTCTACCTCATTTCTGTAATTTTACTCTTTTCTATTCTTAATGTTTACTTTTGCATTTTATTTATTTTTCTGCACTGTCAGACTTGCTATGGGTTTGGTTGCTTTAGTTGATCCTTTCAAAGAACAATCTTTAGAATGTAATGATGCGGTCCAGGCTTTTTTAAAATCTTTTATTTTTTTCCTATCTTGTCAATCCTGGGTTTTAATCAATACCAACTTCATCAACATGCTATCAGGGTAATCTTAGGCAACTTATTTAAGCTTCTCGTGCATCAGTTCCTTATCTATAAAATATGAATAATATTTGCCTACCTCATAGAATTGTTTTGAAGTCTCGATGAATTTATAATTAGAAGTGTGGCCAGTCCATAATATTTTGTTTATGATCAGTATTTTTTGTTTTCTCATATATAAAACACACAAGGCATTTTCTATTTTTCTTTTCTAATAAACAAATGATGGCTATCTATTGCATTTTCTAAGTTTCGCTTTGCCTTTAATTCACAAATGTTGATTTATGTAAGTACTCTGTCATTCATTTCAAAATTGCTTGTCATCACAGTTATGTTTTTCTCTTTATGTGCAAGAGTTAGAAAGGCTTTAAGATATTCCTTTGGATGATTATTAGGGTCTTGGGACATTCTTTTGTGATTTCACTTCTAATTTTACCATCACTCCTGATTTTACCATCAAATAAATAATATATCTTTTCTTATTTTGGTGTATTAGAATTTTCTAGAGATCTTCTTGTGAATTGTTCATCATTTTTATCCAACAATTTCTATGAATGAACCATTGAAGTTAGAGGATAATTACTTTCTCTATTTAGTGCAAAACTATAATTGTGCGTGCATATTTGTGTATGCACACCTATTTATGTGAGTATGTATATTATAAATGATTCTGCTAGATCTCCTTCATTGTTATTTACTTTTGTTGTTGCCTATTTCTGAGAAATATAGGAATGATCTGCCAGTTTCTGAATGTCCATGTATTTTTTTATTTACATCAAAAATTGCTTTATATCTTGATGCTGTCATATTGTTAATTGAAAAAAGGCACATAACTCTACATTCTCTTGGTAGAGGTGTGCAATATGCCTCAATACCATTTAATGCTTTTTGGTTTATTTTTGTCAGAAATTAGTTATATTGTGTAAATAATAGCCTATGAACATGTTTCATTCTCCCATTTTTATTTTTCTGCATAGTTTTGTTTTCTGGGGGATTCTTACATATACCATGATTTCTAAAAAGATTTTAAAAGACAAATCAGCAGTCTCTATGTTTAAAAGGATTGTTTAAATCATGTTCAGTATTGATCATGATTTACTGGTCTATGTGAGACTATTCCTGCTACATTTTTTCAGCTGTTTTGCTTGATACTCTTTTCTATTGTTGTATTTTCTTCTTTTTCCTGCCCTTTTTAAAATTATTCAAGTTTTCTTCCTCTATTTTTCCTTTATTTATCAGGGGTTTGGAAGCTATACATCTATTTTTATCCTCCTGCTAAATTTTTAAACAATGTATTTAAGCTTAAAATAGTTCCAAGAATTAATCCATATCATTTTGTCCTCTTTGATGAGACAAATATAAATAAATAGTCATGCTTTTCCATATACCTTCTCCCCAGCTTTTATATTTTTGGTCACACAAGAGCAAGTTTTTTAAAATTTCAGACTCATCCTTTTGACTTTCGCCATCTTTGAGCTTTAACTTGGATAGGGCATTTAGTATTTGTGCTTCAATTCTCTGTGCAATAGTACTTATAATTAAATAGGGGCACACTGTATACCATCAGCATTTTATTATAATAACATAGAATAAAGCTATATAAATCATTAGCATGCATTTATTGAAGAAATATACATAGTGACATAAGAAATATCAGTGGAATAGGATAGAGAATCCAGGAAGAGGCAAATGTCTATGTCAGCATTTAAAAATTTGTATCATTTAGAAAAAAATTGACTGTTTTATACATGATCATGTAATAATTGACTATTTGGAAAATATGAAGTTTAATCGCATACATGCATGCAACATACCTAAAAGTATATTTCAGATAGATATAGAGATGAATGTAAAAAATTTAAAGATATGACACATTAGGGGAAAAATTGAAACATTTTAATAGTCTTAAAATTAAAAAATCCTTTTTAAATAAATTATAATCTGAAATCCATAAAGAAAACATTTGACAGTTTTGGCTAATTTTTATACTTGAGTATTTTCAAAAATCTTATAGAAAAGATAAAAAGCAAGGCACCAACTAGAAAAAATATTTTCAACATACGTAGCAGTCAAAATTTTTATGACTGAAATATATATTTAGCTCCTACAAAGCAAAAAGAATAAACAATGTAATGGAAAATGAGAAAAGAATAAGAGAAAGCAACTCAGAGAAGAAATCTAATTAGCCAATAAATACCCAGAAATAACATCAACCTCACTAAGATCAGACAAATATAAGCTAAAAACAAGATTTCAATGTTTTGTTTTGTTTTGTTTTTTAAGACAAGTTCTAGGTCTGTCACCCAGGCTGGAGTGCAGTGGCAAGTTCTTGGCTCACTGCAGCCTCTGCCTCTCAGGTTCAAGCAATCCTTGTGCCTTAGCCTCCTGAGAAGCTGGGACTACAGTCATGGCCCAACACCTGGCTATTTTTTGTATTTTTAGTAGAGGTGGGGTTTCACAATGTTGGCCAGGCTAGTCTTGAACTTATGACCTAAGCAATCTCCCCTCAGCCTCCCAAAGTACTGCGATTACAGGTGTGAGTCACTACGATCAGCCAGATTTCAATGTTTTGTCAAAATAAGGAGAAATAATTTTAAAAAATATACTAATATCCAATTTTGGTAAAGGTGGAAAAAAATGAGCAAATTTCTATACTTTAGTTAAGTCTTTTAGAAGAGAAAATTTTTTAATGACAAAGTTATTCCACTTCCAGAATTGTATTTTAGAGAAAATGCAAGCACATGTGAGCAAAAAAGTCTATGCAAAGGTATTCATTATAGCATTGATTATTTATTTAAGAAAAAATATTTGAGTCATCTTGATGTCTCTCACTACAGAATGATTAAATAAATTATGATCCATTCCCACAGTATTTTGCAAGTGTTTTAGAAGTGTAAGTACTAAATGTACAGACATGTAATGATTTCTATAACACTGGGGGCACAAAGTCATCTAAATATGTACAAATACATATTTATAGTCCTTTTGTGTAAGATAATGACAGAGAAAGAGAGAGACATATAGAAAGACAGACAGGGAGAGAAAGAAAGTGAGGGGCAAAAGGAGGAAAGAAAAGGAAAAGGAAACATATTCATGTACTCATGCAGGAAATGTTTGTTGAACATCTGCTACATACCAGCCTTTGTTCCATGATCAAGCAGACAGGGTCCCTGCTCTTAAAGAGTTCTTCTTCCAGAAGCTGACAATAAAATGTAAACAAGAACATGAACAAATAAATAACTATGTAAGGAAGCAATCTACACAGTAATTACTCACACATTAAGAAGTGTTAGACAGAAAATAATATAAAGAATGCCATAGAGAATAGAGAAGGGACTGTGGCAAATAATAGATCAGTCCTCAGAGAAGACTCATTTGAACTGAAACCTGAATGATGAGAAGATACCCAGAGAAGGGAAAAGAGAGTTTCAGGAACAGAGCATGGCACCTGCAGTCTCTGAAGCAGAAATGAGTTTAGAATGCTTAATTTAGGAAAAAGGAGACAACTGATATGACTGGTGAGTATCAGTACAGACAGAAATGTGAGCCAAGGTCAGAGAGGTAGACAAGGACCAGGTCACATGGGGTCCTGAGAGCCAGAGCAAAAGCTCTGGATTTTACTCATGGTGAAATGATTATTGGACAGTTTCCATCAAGTTACAAAACTTGATTTGTGTTTATATGAGTTTACTTTCACCACTACATATAGAATGAATTGCAGAGGGCAGCAATTGAACTGAGAGGCCATTTAAGAATGTTACAGTGGAATAAATGACAGAGTATGATGGTGTGCATTGTCAGTAAAAATGGAGAAAGTTAAATGAGTTTACCATATGCTTAGGAGGGAAAGCAACAGAGCCTACAGATGTGGAGAATATGAGAAAGAAATCAGAGAAGACGCCAAGGTTTTGGAATTCAGGAATTAGGGTAGATGGTGTGATTATTTATTAAATGGAAAGATAAGGGGAGGAGCAGATATTGAACTTGCAGGAATGAAAAACTCAGTTTTGATCATCATAAGCTTGTGTTAGTATTAATAATAAAGCTAGCTGTTCTGTAATACTGTGTATGTTTTAAGCACTTGTCCTGTATTACCTCACTTAATCCTTATAAAGTCCTATAGCATAATAATTCTGTAGAGTTTGAAACTTTATTATGTTTTGTTTTATTTAAAAAAATGTACTCTATAGATTGTAAGGTACTCATCAAAATTCTACATTAACTTAAATACATTTGTTTCTTATTTTGTCACTCTAGCTGTGCACTTTTTAAAAACATGAATGTCAACAGTTGCAGATACAATTTTGAAAATTTTGTGAGAGAGTTGAACATTTTGGTTTATTAAGCCTAAAATAAAAAGATTTTGGACATCCCTGACTCTGAGAGTTGAGGCTCATTGGAGGAGGGAAAGGAGAAGAGATTACATCACAGTTTTTCCTCAGGTTCCTTTATTAGCTAAGGCAAAGTGACTATTTGTATATCTCATTCTCTGATACTCCATTCCTGACATGAAGACTAGTGAAAAGTTAAACAAATTACTATTTTAACTGAGTTTGAAAAGTTTATATCTGTAAACTTAACAGGATAAAAATCTTGACATTCTATGGGTTTCCAGTTTTATTCAGCTCTTAAAAGAGAACTCTTGTCATCATGTTTCTATATATATTTTAATTGCACTTTGTTCTAAAGAACTACATTCATCCTACAGCAAATTGGAATGGGATGCATATGTTTGCTCATAAAACCTATAACAGCCCTTAAAATGTAATCAATTTTCCCTAAAAAGACTGAATATTCATTCACAGTCCATCAAGCCACTCCCAGGAAAAGCAGTCTAATTTATCTTCTCTTAAGACCTTCACAACAACTACTTTTTTTTTTTTTCTGAACAGAAAGGAGGAAAAACATTTTTTCATTTCCCTAGTGATGTCTGGGACAATGCATTGTCCAAAGCACTTAACTACAACTTTCTTCTTCCTCAATCCATTGACAGGTGATTTGTAAAAGTATTATTGTAATCTGTAAAATCACCAGACAATGGACAAATGATGCCCTTCCAAGCCACGCTTCTTGAAATGTCTAATCAAAATGTCCTATCTGAAGTAGCTTGGGTCTGACAGCAAGCCCCACCATGAAATGCCAATGTTTATTCATTTAGCGCCCCTCTGCCTTTCGAAGACAACTCTGGCTTTGTCCTCCTGCAGGGAAGAGCATGCTCTTACGTTTGCAGACAGCATTTGACAAAGTTCCACATCAGAGATCAAGGTCTTGGTAGAGAGATTGAGGTCTAAAAAAGGAGGAAAACAGAATGGACATAAATGTACATAAAATGGATTGAGTGCTGCCTAAAGGGCAGAAGAGGGTATGGTCATAAATAAAAACTTTTCATGATGACAAAAGGTAACTGTAGAGAGATTATTGTATCACTGTGAGGATCCCACTTATTTATTAACTGTTAAGGTGAATTTGGAAATAGAGTTGAAAGAAAAATATGTGGTCTTTTAAATATAGTCATGTCAGAGAGGTGGAGAATAACACTGAAATTATATTTTTTGGAGGGAAAAGCAACAGTAAATTATTTGATTCAAGCTAATAGGGCTTCAGTTTGAAATGTTAATCTACAATTTTTTGTATCGTTTACCTCCATACTATTATTAAAAAAGGGCAAGTAGATTCTGGATATTAGCCCTTTGTTAGATGGGTAGATTGCAAAAATTTTTTACCATTCTGTTGGTTGCTGGTTCACTCTAATGATTGTTTCTTTTGCTGTGCAGAAGCTCTGGAGTTGAATTAGAGCCCATTTGTCTATTTTGGCTTCTGTCGCCAATGCTTTTGGTGTTTTAGCCATGAAGTCCTTGCCTATGCCTATGTCCTGAATGGTTTTGCCTAGGTTTGCTTCTAGGGATTTTATGGTGTTAGGTCTTATGTTTAAGTCTTCAATCCATCTGGAGTTAATTTTAGTGTAAGGTGTCAGGAAGGGGTCCAGTTTCTGCTTTCTGCACATGGCTAGCCAGTTTTCCCAACACCATTTATTAAAGAGGGAATCCTTTCCCCATTTTTTTTTTGTCACGTTTGTCAAAGATCAGATGGTTGTAGATGTGGGCATTGCCTCCAAGGTCTCTGTTCTGTTGCATTGGTCTATATCTCTGATTTGGTACCAGTACCATGCTGTTTTGATTACTGTAGACTTGCAGTATAGTTTGAAGTCAGGTAGCATGATGCCTCCAGCTTTATTCTTTTTGCTTAGAATTGTCTTGGCTATGTGGGCTCTCTTTTTGCTCCATATGAAGTTTAAGGTGTTTTTTTCCAATTCTGTGAATAGGGTCATAGGTAGCTTGATGGGAATAGTGTTGAATCTGTAAAGTACCTTGGGCAGTATGGCCATTTTCACAATACTGATTCTTCCTAACCATGAGCATGGAATGTTTTCCCATCTGTTTGTGACCTCTTTTATTTCGTTGAGCAGTGATTTGTAGTTCTCCTTGAAGAGGTCCTTTACATTCTTTGTTAGTTTTATTCCTAGGTATTTTGTTCTTTGTAGCAATTGTGAATGGCAGTTCATCCTTGATTTGGCTCTCTTTAAGTCTGTTATTGGTGTATAGGAATGCTTGTGATTTCTGCACATTGATTTTGTATCCTAAGACTTTGCTGAATCAAACTGACACAAGAACAGAAAATCAAACACTGCATATTCTCACTCATAGGTGGGTGTTGAACAGTGAAAACACATGGACACAGGGAGGGGAACATCACACACTGGGGTCTGTTAGGGGACAATGGGGGAGGGACAACGGGGGGTAGGGAGGTTGGGGAGGGATAACATGGGGAGAAATGACAGATATAGGTGACAGGGGAATGGAGACAGCAAACCACTTTGCCATTTAGGTACCTATGCAACAATCCTGCGTGTTCTGCACACATACCCCAGAATCTAAAGTGCAATATATATATATACATATATATATACACACACACACACATATATGTATATATATATGTGTGTGTGTATATATATATTTTTTTTTCAAAAGGGCAAGCACGCCAACTGTAAAGAGAAGAAAAATAATTGAAAGTAGAGGGTCCATTAAATAAAACTGAAAAGAAGAATCTTTTTTCAAAAGAACCAGGAAATTATGAACTCAGCACATAACTATCATTGCGGGGGAACCCTTTCCCCTCTGACTCATCACCCACAGTGTGCCAGATGAAATACAGAATTTCTAGTTAAATTTGAATGTCAGATAAACAAATAATCAATATTTAGTATAAGTATGTTCCATGCAATATTTATGGGATAGACTGAGCATGGTGGCTCACGCCTGTAATCCTGGTGCTTTGGAAGGCAGATGGGGGAAGGTTACTTGAGCCCAGAAGTTCCAGGCTGCAGTAAGCTATGATCGCACTACTGCACTCCAGCCTGGGCGACACTTCCTCAAAAAAATAAAAATAAAAATAATATTAATATTTCTTTTAAAAATCATGGGATATAGTTATACTAAAAATTGTTTGTTTATCAGAAATCCAACTTTATTGAATACCCTGTTTTGTTGCTGACTCCTATTGTCGTTTTTTAAAGTCTTACAACCCTAACTCAGGCATAAACTGCCAGCCAACAGTTCTGAACATTTATAAATGTTCAGCGAAAAGATTGGAATACTTTGAACCATGGTGTAGAGGAAGAACTTTGCCTATGATTAAAGTAGAATCAAACAGAACTAATTATCATTATTAAATTTAGATTTGAGGGAGAATGTCTTTGATTTTATTCTCTTTAATGTAATCTTCCTCCTGCTTTACCTTTTCCTGTTCTCTTAATTAGAAATTAGATAGTTTGTAATAAGTAACATTTTACTGTGGCTAATGCTATAATGCATTTTTAAGTCTTAAGGATTTTTTTGTGTTTTGGCTTCTTTTAATAGAAAAAATTGTTTTAGATTACTTTAAACGTATCAAAGTAACTTTAGATAGTTTCAACCCAAAATTAAATTTCTCAAAGCTCCTATCGATACAGGCTAATTTTTAAAAAGTGACACAAGAGTGTCAGGAGGGACAGGATACATAGTTTGCCTCTTCTACTAAGTCGTATTGTATCTTTGAATAACTCTGTGTGTTCTTTTGGTCTCTGTTTATTCAGATATGAAAAAAATAAAGTTTAAAAATATCAGAATTTTATATTAAGGTCATCTCCTGTCTCAACACTTTAAAATTGCAAAAAATTGAATTAAAGTTATATTAAACATTGAGACTTTTATAAAACTTTACCTATTTTTAATTGATGCAATTCTCCATTTTTTTCATCTGCACTCGCAGGGCATACATATGCAACTTGAAATTTCCAGTATAGTCCAGCTTTAAAATTCATTCCAGGGCATGCATTTCCAGCAATATGACTGGCTATTATGAGAACTCCCTTGCTATGAAAATTGCATAAAATATAACGGAAAGCCTTTTATGTGCTTAGCTGAGATCATGAGGCAGTGAAGAGCCATTTCCATGGAATGAAAATGAAGGAAAATTAAACACTAGAGAAGGAAGTGGACACTGACACTTTATTGCAGCCATCCTAATTCTGAGTGTGACTAGTGGGGTAGCCTGTAGTTGCTACTAGCCTTGGCAGTCAAGAGTTTGGCCTTTCCTTTTTGTTTCTTTTCTGAACTTTCATTTTAGGTTCAGGGGCTGCATATGCAAGTGTTATACTGGTGAATTGTGTGTTGCTGGGGTTTGGTGTACAAATGATTTGCCACCCAGGTAGAGTGCATACTCTCTGATAGGTAGCATTTCAACACTTGCTCCTCACCCTTGTTCCCCTTCTGTAGTCCCCAGTGTCTCTTGTTCTCATCTTTATGTCCAGGTATACCCAATGATTAATTCCTACTTAAAAGTGAGAACATACAATATTTGGTCTTCTAAACCTGTGTTAATTTGCTTAGGATAATGGTCTATAGCTGCATCTGTGTTGCTGAAAAGAACATGATTTTGTTTTTCTTAATGGCTGCATAGTATTCCATGGTGTACATGTACTACATTTTCTGTATCCTATCTATCATTGATGGACATCTAGATTGATTCCATGTCTTTGCTGCAATGAACATACATGTACATGTATCTCTTTGACAGAACAATTAATTTTCCTTTGGATATATATACAGTAAGGGGATTGTTGGGTTGAATGGTAGTTCTGTCTTTAGTTATTTGAGAAATCTCCAAACTTCTTTCTATGGTGGCTGAACTAATTTGCATTCCCACCAATGTCTATAAGTGCTTCCTTTTTCCTGAAGCCTCGTCAACAATGGACAAGATAATTTCTCCAAGAATTCAAAATAGAATAATTAAAGAACTTCCTCTACACCTAGGAAGGGATGCTTCATAATGACTGTCAGAATGATTTCATAATTGCTGTGGGCCAGCAACTATTGTGTGTCTCTTGTCCTTCTTTCCAAATGGGGTACTAATGATGATTTTTTAATACCTGCTCCACAATTGTGTATTCGGTTGGTAGGGGAGAGGAAAGGTAGATAATTTGTTCCCCATGAACAACAACATCTAGACTTGGTGAACAGAACTGTCCATTAGCTAGAGATCCTGCTTAGATTTGGAGTTGTGACTTAAGGAAGGGGTGTGTGATCTGTATTTGAAAGGAATTATTTAATGGATATGGTAAGAAGAAAGACTCTGGCAAGAGTAGGCTACATGTTCACCAAATAATTTTTCCTTTCCTCCTCATCACACAGTTTGACTGCATTTTCTAACATCACCTGCAGTTAGTTATGGACATACCACAGCTTTGGCTAACAAATTTGATAGAAATGGATAAATATTTCCAGCATCTAATATAGTTTTCAAGATAGTAGATGCTCAATAAGAAATAATGAACATGTTTCTTTCCTCTCACATTTATTTTCAATTTAGTTATTGTATAAATACTAATTGAGTACTCTCATTCTTTGGCCTGCTAGGACTCTCATGTGTAAGGCTGACCCAACACTTCTCTTCCAATAACTTATGATCCACAATATTTAACATACCCTCACTACTATTAGAATTTACTTCTTTTTCCTCTATGCCTTCTAAATTTTCCAAAGTGATATCAATTAAACTGTTAAATCATTATTAAGGACATTCTCATTGGTTTCTTTTTTACTGCAATGCCCTAACTTTAAAGACACTCTTTCATGAAGGCTCTCTCAGGTTGTGAGTTAGGCTAGTGAGGATTCGCCCTTTCTGATGTAATTTTCCCCCAGAAATTACCCTGTCTCCAGAAATTGAGACATGAAAAGTTTTATAAAAACATCACTCTAAGAATAGTTTCTAGGATTTGCATTACTAGGCTCTTGATATCATTGATAAAAATCAATTGCAATGGCATGTCTTAAACACCTCTTTGGAAAGCAAAAATATGCATGATAGATCACAAGGCTAAATTTAAGTTTTTTTTTTTTTTTATCTGAGATATCTTCACAACAGCAGTACTGTTTGCCGTTCCTTTGTAGATCCAAAATTAACTGTGAGCAATATAAACGAAATTCCAAAATGGTAAATATATGTGTTCTTTGAAAATAAACAAACACTTTTTAGACATGACCAGTTGCTTAAACACACTATTGATCATTATAATGAAGACCCGAGTCTTTTACTAACACACAAAGCATAATCATTTTGGTTTATGAATTGTCCGTGACAGGGCTCTTCCCCCTCTCCTTTTTTTATGGTCTTTGAACATCACCTTCCTACACATTTCTGTATATACGCTAATTAAGAAAATAACATTACATTTGATTTTCCTATTTTTATCCAAAGTGATTATCTTTAACAAATTCTTTAAATTATTCTGCTTTTTGTATCAGTGATTAATGTATTGTGCCTGGTTCCTCTTGCCTGTTAATTGTTTTATACAAGTGGATGCTAATATAAGCAATAAGGTTTTATTAATGTCCCAATCAAATATATTGAAGCATATATGTGTTAAATACACGAGTGCTAAATAGGTGATCTTTCTTAAAAGAACATTAGGTTTTGAACATTGATCCATATGTATTAATTAATGTCTCTTTCAGAGCCTTTCTGTAAGATGATTAAAATTGTTTATATTTTATTATGTAAAACAGTACATTTATTAACATGCCAATTTATTCACAAGTATAAGTGAAACCACACTACCTGAAGACACAAGCTTAAATATAGACAGATTCATAATTCAAAATTATTTTATATTTATTTCAAAATAAATATTTTATTAACAAGTACCTTAAAGTCTTGCTCTGCTAACTTTTTGTTTAGGCTCTGTTGGTAAATAAAATAGAAATTGGGCCAGGCAAAGTGGCTTATTCCTATAATCCCAGCACTTTAGGAGGTTGAGGTGGGCAGATCACTTGAGGCCACAAATTCAAGACTAGTTTGACCAATATGATGAAACCCCATCTCTACAGAAAACAACAACGAAAAAACAACAACAACAACAAAAACGTAGCCTGGTGTGGTGGCAGGTCCCTACAATCCCAGCTACTTGGGAGGTTGAGGCAGGAAGATCACTTGAATCCAGGAGTTGGAAGTTGAAGTGAGCCGAGATCACGCCACTGCACTACAGCCTCAGTGACAGAGTGAGACTCCATCTCAAAAGATAAATAAATAAATTAGTTAATTAAATAAAACAGATTCTGTTCAAACCTAAAAAAAGAGAACATGTTTGTTCAATATTATACTCTTATACTATCAAAAGCATACTTTCCATTATCAAGAAACATCTTGAAATTAGACTTGGCCAAAGCCTTAGTTACAAAAACCCACAGATATTTCAGAAAAAAAAAAAAAAAAAAAAAAAAAAATTTAGCAGAAACAGAATAAAACATTGACATCACTGTAAATGCGATCATACAAAACAAATTTAACTCTTTTTTTTCCTCAGTTTTCTAAGAACTGTACCTTGGAACCTTACCATAATGTTTTATTTGCTTACCCTTCAAAACTGAGTTGCTATCCATCAATGAATTAAATCTGGTCACAGGCAGTCTCTGAAATTCAATTACTTCATTATTTTTTATCTATTTTTTAAAATGTGAAATTTTCAATTTCAAAAGTAGGTCTTGAAGACAATATCCTATCTATCTGAAGCCTGGCCTAAATAATTTGTGGTAATCTTAAGATGCAAATGATTAAGAGCCACAATAAGCAATGAGTTAGTAAAAATTAACAGGAAAAAGACAAAACATCTGTGATAGTTTTAAAACACTTGGTTTAAACTCTTTGTTTAAAATTATGTTTTACTTTTCCCAGTGAGAAATTAGGTCTATGTATGCTTCCTAGGATCTGGGTGAAGCCTTGTGACTGTTTCAACCAATAGAGTATGGAAGAGTAATGCTATTGACTTCCAAAGATGTATGACAATGCAGCTTCACCAGAACACTGACACTTGGATCCTCAATCTCTGAGTAAGAAGTCTACCTATTCTGAAGATACTCCACAATGAGGAAGGCAAGCTACGTGGAGAAACCTAAATAAGTGTTCTGCTCAGCAGTCTTGATCTTTGAGTCATTCCAGCCCAGGTGCCAGACATATGAGTAAATGAGTGTGTGTATATATTAGCATTGATTGTGTATATTAATACAGGTATATATTAGTTTCTGCCATGGACTGATTTGCTACTCCCCTCCACCCACAACTCATATGGTGAAATTCTAATTCCAATGTGATGGTATTAGGAGGTGGGACATTTGGTAGGTAAACAGTTTGTGGGAGTGAAGCTCTCATGAATGGGATTAGTAACCTTATAAGAATAGATCAAAACTGCCTAAAGAAATCTATGGTTTCAAATCTATTCCTATCAAACTGCCAGCATCATTTTTCACAGAATTAGAAAAAAACTATTATAAAATGTATATGGAATCATAAAAATAGCTTGGATAGCCAGAGAAATCCAAAGCAAAAAGAATAAATTCAGAGCCATCACACTACTTGACTTCAAACTATACTACAAGGCTACAGTAACAAAAATAGCTTGGTACTGGTAAAAAACACATAAACCAATGGAACAGAATATAGAACTCAGAAATAAAGCTGCATACCTACAACCAACTGATCTTCAACAAAGTTGACAAAAATAAGCAATGAGGAAAGGACTCCCTATTCAATAAATGATGCTGTGACACCTGGTTATCCATATGCAGAAGAATGATGCTGGACCCCTACCTGTCACCATATACAAAGATAACTCAAGATGGACTAAATACTTAAATGTAAGACATAAAATTATAACAACGCTTTAAAAAAAAAACAGCAAATACCCTTCTTGACATTGGTCTTGGCAAAGACTTTATGACTAAGTCTTCAAAAGCAATGGCAACAAAAACAAAAATAGGCAAGTGGAACCTAATTAAACTAAAGCGTTTCTGCCCAGCAAAATAATCCGTCAACAGAATAAACAGACAACCTATGGAATGAGAGAAAATACTGTCAAACTATGCATCTGAAAAAGATCAACAGATTAAATGGAAAACCTATGGAATGAGAGAAAATACTCCCAAACTATGCATCTGACAAAGATCTAATATTTAGACTCTAAAGGGAAATTAAATCATCAAGCAAAAAACAACCTCACTAAAAAATAAGCAAAGGACCTGAATGGACGCTTCAAAAAAAAAGACATACAGATGGCCAGCAAACACATGAAAAAAATGCTCAACATCACAAATCATTAGAGAAATGCAAATCAAAATCACAATGAGATATTATTTCACCCCAGTCAAGATGGCTATTACTAAAAAGAAAAAAAGAAAGAAAAAACAGATGTTGGTGAGGCTGCAGAGAAAAAGGAACACTTATACAATGTTGGTGGAAATGTAAATTAGTTCAGCCACTGTGGAAAGCAGTTTGGAAATTTCTTAAAAAACTAAAAATATAACTGTCATTGAACCCAACAATCCCATTACTGGATATATACTCAAAGAAAAATAAATTATTCTATCAAAAAGACACATGCACTTGTTTTTCATTGCAGCACTATTCACAATGGCAAAGACATGGAATTAGGTGCTCATCAGTATGAATCAGATAAAAGGTGGTACATATACACCACAGAATACTACACAACCATAAAAAAAAATCATCAAATTGTCTTCTGCAGCAAAAGGAATGCAGCTGAAGGTTATTTTCCTAAGTAAATTATTTCAGACCCAGAAAATCAAATAATGTATATTCTCACTTATAAGTAGGAGCTAAACATTGGGTAAACATGGACATAAACAAAGGAACAATAGACACTTGGGACTATGAGATGGTGGAAGGAAAGGGGAGAGCAATGGTTGAAAAGTACCTATTGGATGTCACCCTCATTACCTGTATGACAAGACCAATCATATCCTAAACTTCAGCATCACACAATATACCCACATGTCAAATGTGCACTTGTATACCCCCCATAAATCTAAAATAGAAGTTGAAATTTATAAAAGAATAATTCAGAGACCTGGCTACCTCCTTTCTCACCTTGTGAAGGTACAAGAGGTCAGCAATCTGCAGCCTAGAAGAGGGTCTTTACCAGAACTGCACCATGCTTACTTCCAGCCTCCAGAGCTGTGCATAAGTTTTCATTATTTAGAAACCACCCAGTCTATGATACTTGGTTTTAGCATCCTGAGCTGCCAGTTTCCTTCTGTAATAAATGCTGCTATAATAAATTACTACAATTAGTGACTTGAAACAACACAAATATATTTTCTTGGAATCTGGAGGTTAGACAACCAAAGTGGGTTTCCCTGGACTAAAGTCAGGGTATTGGCAGGATTGTGTTCCTTCTAGAAGCTCTATGGGAGAAAATTTTTTCCTGCTTCTCTGGATTCTAGAGGCTGCTTGCATTCCTTGGCTTGTAACTGCTTCCTTCATCTGCAAAGCCAGCAATGGCAAATTGAGTCTTTCTTCTATCACATCACTCTGACACTCCCTCTCTTACCTTCCTCTTTCTCTAATAAAGACCCTTGTAATTACACTGGAGCCAGCTGGATAATACAAAATCATCTACCTATCTCAAACTATTGGACTTAATTACACTTGCAAGTTTTCTTTTACATGTGTATTGTAGTCACAGGTTCTGGGGTTTAGGATGTGGGTACTTTTGGGGCATAATTCTGCCTGTCATAAGGTGATAAAAACAGAACTGGCGTTTTAATTTTCAGAGTCCAGGGTAAAATGAAATGCACGACTTCATATCAAAAAACTGTTAAGAATCTCAAGATAGCTACAGCAGAGCATTAAACCAAACATGGGGCCCTTCTAAGTGTAGAGCCACATGCAGCTGTACAGGCCACATATTCACTCTTTGAACTGGTTCTAGAAACAGCCCACAGGTACCACATCAGTCCCAGGCTTCCAGTACCCCTAGCTGAGATCCCAGACATCAAAGAGTAGAGACACTCTGCTGTGCCTTTCTACATTTCTGACCCGTAGAATGCAGTGACACGATAAAATTATTGTTTTAAGCTGCTACATTTTAGTTCTAATTCAGTACATTTTAGTTCTACATTCAGTGTCCATTGTAAATGGAACACTGTCTGATAGAAATAATATTATATGACAAAAACATGATTTTTAGGAACAGAACCACCAATAGCCAATAAATATGCAAAAAAGCATATCAACTTTATAATTAGTCAAGCAAATGCAAATTAAACAATAATATCAGTCTGACTCTTACACATTGTCAAAGGATTGAAAACATGTTACGAATGAAGAAATCTTGATGTGTTTGTAAATTTCTGCAAACATATTAGCATGGCAAATTTTTAATACTCAAATATATATAAAGTAAAGATATGTCCTTTGACCCAGTAATTCTACTTCTGTAAGTATTCTCGAAGATTTCCTTGAGATCACTAGTATAAAGATGTTTACTGTAGCATGATTTGAAACTAAAAAAAAAGAGATGACTTAAATATATAATGATGAGAAAATGATTGCATAAAATACAATACAGTACTATGGAATATGATACAGTCAGTAAAGAAAGAACTATCTCAGTAAGAATTAATGTGAAAGTATTTTATGATATAATATTGAATTAAAAGAATAAAATTTGCACAGTAGTTTCCACTTAACCCTGCTTTTGTAAAAATATGTATGTGTATGTTTGTACAGAAAAATACCTGTAAGTTTATACTACTAAAACTTAATTGTTAATTCTAGGAGAAGAGATTATAAAATAAGAAAGGGAATAGGTGAGGAGATCATAAATTTGTTCTGAGGGGAAGTTCTAATTCACCTGTGTTCCTGAAGTAATTATGTAAGTTTTAATTACTTTTACTTTTAAATATATTCCTATTTGGCTAAAATGATTGCTCTAGGAAGAGAAATTATCACTTTTTATTTTATGCATTTCTGTGCTGTTTGAATTTTCTAAAATTCATATTTATTATTTTGTCACAAACACAACATTTTTTAAAGAAAATTTTGGCCATTGTTCCAACAATTTTAAGTGTTTATCTTTTTGATTAAGCTTTTTCCCTTCAAGAGAAGACGAAGATACAAAGATTTTTCATTAGAGTATTTCAGTTTTTGTGGTAATAAAAAACTAGAAACAAACTAAATGGTCTCCAGCAGGACAATGCTGAACTGTACACAATTGAGTGGAATACTAAGCAACAGTTTTTAAAGAATAGGTAGAGATCAATATATAGAGATATGGGATAATTGAAAGAGAAAAAGATAGACTGGAAGAGGGAAAGGTAAAGGAAAAGGGAGGGGGAGTGAAAGGGAAATGGAAGGGAAAGAGGGAGGAGAGAGGGAGAATTGTAAAAGTTTAAAAAAGTTTTTAATAAAATAAAATAAATGCCTAACAAGAAGAATGATTAAGTATAATATGATTCAATCCAATAACATAGAACACCATACCACCATTAACTCTGATCATAGACATTAATATTTACTAACATAGAAATCTATTTATAATAAATTCTTACCATATAATTTATTTTTGTTTAAAAATAAATGAAAACTAAACTGACATAGAAAAAAGTTATTAAATATCTATGGCCAAATTATTAATATTTAATTTCACAGGAAGGAGAAAATCTTAGGTCATCTGTTCTTAACAGCCATCTTTTCTACCATATAGAAATCATAAAGGAAATAATTTAAAATTGGCAAACCCTGTCAATCTTTCTAAAAGCTTGTTCTATTCAAAGTGTTATAAGGAAAATCAGCCTATATATGAATAAATGGAGTTAAAGAAGAAAGTTCAGCCTTAATTAGCTTTCTTCCTATCTTTATCCTCTTTATCATCTCCTAACATTGGACTATTTTAACTAAACTTCCTTGAAAATTCCTTCTCTTTGATTCTCTGACCTAAGTAAGGTTACCTGGATCTCTTCTTATCCTGCCTTCTTGGAAATGTAGCCATTTCCTAAAATTTTGCCCTTAAGACTCTTCTCTTCCCTTTCTGCACTCTTCTATTCAAAAAACACAATCATTCTCATTGGCTCAATTATCACACTTAAGGAAATTTACTCCCAGATCTGTCTCTTCATTCCTGATTCCAGTTCCCTAGCTCCAATAATAAGTTCAACATTTGTGTGTTGTTTCATATCTAGACTATTTTTCATTTCTTAACTAAAAAAGTCAAATTCATATTTTTTACCCTTTTCCCCCTCAATTTTATAACTAGTCTCTAAAGCATAATGGTTTTTGCACTGCACATTCCCCTTCCCATTCTTATTGCTACCACCCAGTTTGAACATTTTTACTCCCTACCTTGACTGCCAGGATCACTGCTCATCACGTCTTGCTAGTGTTTATGCATTCTACACACTGTTGTCAGACTAGTTTACTGAAAGCGTTACTGAGATCTACTCCACCTAAAGAAATCACTATCTCCGCTTTAAGATCCATGTGAAATTCCACTTCTTCCATGGCATTTTTCTTCTGCATACACACTATAATATCATCCTTCTTTTACATCCCATAATATCGAGAGAGACAGAGACAGAGAGAGAGAGAGAGAGAGTGTGTGTGTGTGTATGTGTGTTTTATGTCAGTTGCCTTACCCCTATAGTTATTTATTTGACAAAGCACATAAAAAAAGAGAAATTCAGAACTTCTCAAAAAACCAAGATGACAAAGATGAATCTAGGTCTCTCAATATTATATTTTGCATTCTTTGTTTATGTGAACTCCCAGGCTATTAACTTGATAACTGTTTTTCAGCATTCTTTGAATTCTTCATGCACTTAAATGTTAGACATGAAGACTAAACTCTCTTAATTATTCAAAAATTATGATATAAAGATTGACATCATTCTAGAAAATGATAATTTGGTACAGAACAAATATAAGTAGAAAGAATGAGAGAAGAGATGGAATGCAATGTGTATGTACTATTATAGTTTTGTGAACTTTGAATTGAATTTCTGAAATAAAGCCGCTCATTTTTGCATTATCTGGAACCTGTCCAAAATGAAACCTCAGCAACCTGTGGTTCCTCAAGGCCACACAAAAGCCCAGCTCTAATGATGAACAATAATTTCCATTCCTCCTGTTTCTTAGCCTACTGTCACTGATGGCTTTTTAAATGGCTGCAAAAGTCACAATTACCCAACTCTCAGAGAAAAAAAATATATATACTGCTAAAATAAAAGGTGTAGCTATCTCATTTATACAGGTTGGAAATATCAATATTCATTAACAGTATTTTTCATCTTGCCCTATAGATGTAGCGTCGCCCAAAAGCTAGCAGCCCAAAGAAATTACATCATTTTTTAGCATGTTCAAGGTACAAAATTGTTCTCATATGGCTGGCAATCTGAAAGATGGCTTATCTTCAAAAAGAATTTCAACCAGAAGTTAGCACATTTGGAGTACATGTGACCATGGCCATGATGTTAAACAGCTTTCTTGACCTTATTCCCCACCTTTTTTTTTCCCTAAAAGAAAGAAGTATGTTAATTTAATTAAATATTCAAATTAAATATCTGGAGTGAAAAATACTTAGGTCTGACTAGAAGAAAGAGGAGATTGAGTAGAAGGAAGAGATTACTTATAACTAAATTTTTGTATCCACAGCATCAAAATCAAAACCAACTAATGTCAAACCCAGTGACTTCATGCTTCATAAAAACAGCGCTATCTCTCTTCACTTTAGTGAAAAGAAGCTTCCTCAGTTACTTAAATAGTTGGAGGCAAACATTTTATGGCAAAGAGAAGCTTTCATCTGGAGGTTTAAATCCTTTAGATTTTTAGAACATATAGAAGTCTAAAGTAATCTAGAATGAACCGAAGCAGCATCTCTTAAATTACTTCCTATATTTTGTTAATAAGATCTCTTAAATTTTTTGAAATCCTAAATAACTCTGTCAAAAATTTGAATATTTAATTTACCTCACAGACAAATATTTTTGAAAATATTTATACTTAATAAAATGATCAGACTTTTGCTAAACGATTCATAAGGTAACATCAGACTTAAGTCCTAGAACATTTACCTAAAGTAATAAAGTTGAACTGAACTTCGCTCCCAATAGAATTCTTGCTTAAAAATAATAAATACCTCTTCCTCCTTTTTGCTGTCTTCTAAAACCCACCCTTAAAGCCACTTTGCTTTGTTAACTTTCATAGCATGTATTCTCACTACAGCCTTCAACACCTGAAAAATTAGTGGAAGAATTTGACTGATTATAGAGGCTGTTTTCCTTGTTCCACGGCTTGTTCTAAAAGGGATACTCAGCAGAACTTGCATTTTTTTCTTTCATTTTGTGCTGTCTGCATGAGTAATTACCTCCCTGATTTCTGAGATGCAATTGAGTAGCTTCCACATTAGAAAAATCCAAAGATTGATAGAGCCATCTCTCCTAAAGGATTAGTCTGCTGCTGTAATTCCACAGAGTAGGTCATTCAAATAGCAACATGCTACAAAGTTTAATTTATCTGGTTTTTAAAAGCTAGATATTGTTACTAATTCAAGGGGAACTGGGAAGGTCTCATAGGTCTTTTACATAGGTGATGAGTTTTAATATTCCCATGCAGCATTGCTTCCTGCCCTCGTGGAATATGTCATCCCAGGAGATGACCAAAGTTCAGAGCTCACTATTTTGAAAATAAAGTTTATGACAATTAATTTATTCATCTGTTAATTATAATTCCTGAATATCTGTTCTGATAACTTCAGAGCAAGGTGAAATCAATTACGCAAACTTCTTTGCAGTATTTGAATTCTGAAGAAGCTTTATAACCTGTTTCAGTAATGAAGAATTACGTCTTTTAAAAGTCATTGATTGGGGTAGCTTGTCATGGCAAAATAGCATAGACTGGTGGCTTAATGGACAGAAATTTATTTCTCACAGTTTTGAGGGCTGGATATCTGAGATCAGGGTGCCAACATAGTCAGGTTCTGGTGAGAACTCCCTTCCTGAGTTGCAGATGGCTGCCTTCTCACTGTGTTCACAAGATAGGGGGAGAGAAAGCTACCTCTGGTGTGTCTTCCTCTTTTATGAAGATACCACTTGTAGCAAAGCAGAGACCCCTGTTTTTATGACCTCATTTAATCTTAATTACTTCCTTAAGGATACCATCTCCAATACAGTTATACAGGGGGTTAGAGCTTCAAAATACAAATTTTGGAGGGGCACAATTCAGTCCATAACATGGTTTGAAGAAAAATAAAGATCAAATGAGAATTCACACATTTATATGTATAAAATCTGTACACTTCCCAATTCATGTTATGTGTGAAATCTAGGCTTGGGCTCTGGTTTTCTTTCTTTCTTTTGTTTAACTAATCAGTCCGGTGGTCCTCTGTATCAGGCAGGTATCTGGCATGTATACTAGAGAGATTGCAAAAAGCGTTACAAATAAAATTATTTGTAGCTAGCCAAAGAAAACTGAATCAACTTTTGTTTATTCCCTCATATACTTTTCAAGTTAGCTTGTTTATTATATTTACAAGCTTATTTAATTTGTTGCAGATGTTCAGTGGATGGTTTTGTAAGCATTCACTGTTAGAATGCTTTTTCATAAAATCCATTTTCCAAATGTCTCAATAATGACAAAAGACCCCCTAACAGAATATTAAGCCAGGAAATTCATCTAAACATCACAACTGTAATCATAAATGGTACAAGCTGTAGTTGCTGTCTGATTAATTTTGGCTCAGTGTAATGTTGCTAGAATGATTATTTCTGACTCAATTTTTTTCTCTTTAAATATAAGTAAACGCCAACGTGAAAAGGACATAGGAAGAAATGGTGGCCTTTTAAATTAAATTATCAATTAAAGCAGTGAGTTTAATCCTCAGGTAATCTTACAAAGATGTGCTATTTTCTTGCAGCATTATTAAAAATAGATTCATACTTTCTGGATAAAAATGACTGTTTTTTAATTTAAATATATATTTTTACTCTATTTGCAGAGTTGGGTACATTTGTTTTAAAAAGTTTTCTGTTATATTATTTATTCGTGGCTTTTAAAATTAGTTCTGCTCCATAGTCAGTTTGACTGAGAAGCAAGATCTTTGTAAGTTAGCTGCACATTTAGTTAATAGAAATCCAACTTCCCAAGACAAACCACAGATGTTGTACATGTTTAGCAGGGTCTTCTAACCAGCTGTACTAATCTGGACAGTAACACTACCCTGTAGCTAAACATCTGGACAGAGCTAGAAAACAGAATAATAAATAGTTTCAGATTTCTTTCAGACAGATGCCTACAGGTGACATCACAAAACATAAACATGGAAATAGAAACAGAAATATTTGCTACGTGATACAGCATTACAACTTGAAAGACAGGTCATGCAAATTTCTCAATACTGCCCTCAACAAATTTGACTTAAAACAACACCATTTTCCATTTTATAACTAGCTGTCAGATAGCATAGTATAAAATATTTGAGTTCAAACAGAGATGTGGTAGTACAGTTATAAAAATTGTACCACATTCTGAAAAAGCTAAAGCACTGGCTCTCTTATAATTTAGTACTTATGTTAGGAATAAATTTACCTTCCCCAGAGAGCATCATGTCCAAAAAATGCTCTTATATCCTAACACCTCACACTTTATTAGGATACCATTGAATTCACCATAAGACTGGTGAGAACTGGTTGGTTGATTTCAAAGGTTCTATCAGAGGGGCAGCTTTTTCTATCAGTACAGAATTTAATACAGTTGACATTATTTGTTTTCATTTTAGCACAGTTGGAAGTTGAAAGGACTTCTATACCAATTGCTTTGAGTGTCATGCTTCCAGAGTAGCCAAACAACTTCTCCTTGTTTCAGGGTAGATTTAAACTTCTTTAGATGACACAGAGAAATAAGATAGAACGTCTTATGCCTAATGGCAAATTTCCATTGCAATAGATAGAAATTCAGACTACACTTATACAATAGACATATTCCTTCTGGAAAGGGATTAATTGTAAATATCTGCCCCATCTCAGATTAGAAGTCAAGTTCTATCATACTCAAATAATTTAAGCCTAAAATAAACATAACCAATGCATACAGGATAGGTTATTTAAAAACTTTAGTTTGATTCTGCAGGAACGCTATACATTTAGAAAATAGTTCTTATCCCCCTGGGAACTCATAGCTCATTAATTAAGGTCTCCATGTAATCCTAGATAAAATGTGATAAAATTTTATTTTTTTATTCAGATTTATCATTCAGTAATTTGGTATAAACATTCACAGTTCAGAGTTCATTTTTATCTTTTCAATATTATTTCAAATATATCTTTATTTCAAATAAAGGTTTTAAGGCTTACTTAAAACCTTTCTTAGGAATGCAAACTTAGATATCAACATTCGTGGAGGACAATATTGTTCTCTTAGGCTCTTAAACCAAGATTTTTTTTCTATCATAACTTTTAGAAAATTTAATTGCCTCTATGTTCATATTAAAAGGGGGTCTTCATATAAAAAAAGTTAGAGATTTTTGAATGTTTATTATCCCCTCTATTGTAGGATAAAGTAGTCAAATATATACTGTTAAGAATTCACAACATCATCATAGCTGAAAAAACAGTTTACCATTTGACAATGAGAGAGGAAAGAATACCCTAAACACTGGTAGTTCGCTGAGCACCATTTTCAGTGTAATAAAAAGATAAGTAAGTTTCATAGAGTGTGTTTAGAATGGTATCAAATGAGGAAAAAGGATTTTCTCAATCTAATGTTCAGTGTCTTGATTGAAAGACAGCCCAGGGTTTGGGGATTAGAAGAACCCTAGAGAAACTTTGTTAGAGGATAAGGTCATATCTAGATAAGAACCAATACATTAAAATATATTAGGATATAATTTTAGGAAAATGGAAGGATAAATAAACTGAACATAAAGACACGGATTAAGAAATTTTCATTTACTTCATTTACAAACATATTTCTGTGTATTTGTATATAACTGTATAGCTAGAAAGATAGGTAGATTAATAGTTATATAGAGACATCTATCTACATCACAAATCTATGCATATGTTTTTTCCAGGAGCTAAAGTCTAATCTCTCATAGAATATTTCCTCCAGATAGCAAGAACAAACACTACTTACACAAGTGCAATACTTTGTTATTATTTTGCATTTATTTCAAAATACCTAATTGTAAGTATATTATGTAGTATACTCCCCAAACTTTTGCTAAGACAACAATATGTAGGGACAATTACCTTTTCCATTTAATCTGTTTAACATACTTGACTCAAATTATTATTTGGAAACTATTCAGCCCAGATAACAATGAATATGGGGTATCCTCAACAACATATTTATATAATTTTAAAACAATTAATTGGAAAAGATTTACAACAAATTGTGACATAAGGGCTTTACATAGTACAACCAAAACACTTATATACTATATGTACATGTATATAATATACATATTTAATATAAACACACAACACACATTTATGTGTTGTGTGCATATACTTATATTTTATGTATAGTTATGTAATATATATGCCCAAATAATATATTTTAAAATAATATATTGTCTATGTAAAATATAAGTATATATGTTGATATGTAACAGGATGGATTAGGCCAATCCAAGAGATCATCAAACATGCAGAGAGAACAGAAGTCAAGGGTGAGTATCCCCCACTGAGTTACCTCTTTGATTGCAATGCTGCTTCTTGGACACATCAGATATGTTGCCACTTTGAGCCACTGGACTTAGCCGCTCTCTCCCTGTGGAATGTTCTTTCCTCTTACAGATGCACATCTTTCTTCATTAACTCTTTCAAATCACATTCAGGTTTCAACTTGTCAACTTGCCATAAGAATTTCCCCGATCCCCTATTCAGAATTGCTCTTCTATACCCCTAGTCCCAGTACATCTTGTCCCCTTTGTTGCTGTAGGTTTGATTGTTGTGGTGGTGTGGTTGTTTTGTGATTGTGACTGTAAACTACTTATTACTTTTGTTATAAGTAGTTTAAATTAAATATAACAACAATCATTAGAGTAATATAATAACTATTCAGTCTAATAGTTGTAGTTACAACTAATCATTACTGGAATTCCCCCATGAAAATAAAACACCTTCCTGGCCTGAGGTTGTGGGGATTTAAGACATGGAGATAGTATATCCTACCTTATAAAATGTAAATTCACTGAATTTTTTGGATAAAAAAATAACATCTTACATTTCGACAGCATTTTATTTCATTGCATCGTCACAATATGGAGTTAGGATAGATATCATCAGTCTTCATTTTTCAGATGAGGAAACGGGGTTTAAACAAATTTAAGCTTTTCAACTTCAAATTTTTAGTAAGCAAAAGAACTGGGACTATAACATATCTCTGGCTTTTAATCTAATGCTGTTTTTTCCAAATCATTCTGCTACCCTTACATCAAAGCCCAGCTCACCACAGCAACTCTGATTTACTGAGGGTACTGATATCAAACTGAGGGCAACCTGAAGCACCACTCGTTCCAGTTCATTTCCAGTTTATACTATTGTTTTTCCCCTACTGGCTTTAAATGTCACCATTCTCTCCAGTAACAGTAATAACTAAGATTTACAGGGAACCTACTCTTGACCATCATTATACTAGCTTTGCATTATACTGTTTCTTTCATATCCTGTTGTATAGGAACCCAAGAAGAATAACAGACAGAGAGAAAAAGAAAGAATGAAACTGTTTATTCAGTCTTCTTCCAGGAATTCTAATAAATCAATGGATTGAGTAGGTTTCAGTCATTCACATTTCTGTGCTTCCTAAATGTATCCAAAACGTGAAGCTATCTGCTATCTACTAGGAAAGGCTGAAATCATTCCCTCCATTTGTACTCAGAACAGAATTTCTTAAGCCTAACAGAAAAGAAAGTACATCAGTCACGTCCCTTATTTCATAGGACCTCTTAAAGTCCCAGGAGAATATTCTGTTCATTAGGCAGTAAGCCTGGGGTTATTGGCAAAATTTCACTAAATCCTTCCACATCACTTACTGCTGGCATGGATTACTGTGCAAGAGAACACATATTCTCCATCCTGGTGTAATGCCCTGTACTGGCTAAAGTGCAGACCAAATTTCCGGCATCTTAACTCCTGAGGGGAGTGCCTCTCCTCATCTTATCACCTATAACCCTACAGTCAATTTCCTGGTCCAACCCCCTGCTAGATCTGGTTCATAAGGGATTAAGGAGAGGATTGAATAGAGGCATGCTGATCTCCAAAGGAACTGAATTTACTTTCTGCATATTAAAATCTTACTGTCATGCTTTATTTTCTGAAGGAATTTTTCCTCCAATACTCTCAAATGAGATTGGGAACCCCTTCTCCAGAAACTGAAAACTTGGTTTTAGCCTGTTAATTCACAAGTCACTGGAAAACCTAGTTACATTACCTGAAACAAGCCCAAGGGTATATTACCAGCTTCACCTTAACTAGGTAGAATGATTACCAAAGATACGTGATCCAGGAGTTATTCCAATCATCTCTCCCCAGAGCGTGACACGTGGGAGGGACAGTGCTTCTAAGAATCTTGCACCTATAAAAAGGAACTGGATAAAGAAAAGGAACTAATTAAACAAAACAAAACCAAACAAGGCAACAAGGGCAAACACACTGTAATAAAGGATAACAAAAAGTTTTTTAAATGTATGGGTTCAAGAATTTTCAATGCATAGGTTTAGAAATTAAGGATAATTGATTCTAAGAGGCACATTTTTCAGTCTAACATCTCTAAAATCAGAATCATAGTGGTACAAAAAGTAAGGTGCTATGTGTTCTGACCCAGGCATCTGTGATAAGGAACATGCTTATGGAGACAATCTTTTCTAGAGGCCAGCAGCACAACTCTAAGAGATTCCTAGTTACTCTGAGGAAGAGGTATATTTGTCAGTAGACCTAGGCTCAGGAATCTGCATAAGGAATAAGTATGTAGGGTTTGTTAGCATATTCAATTTTTAATAAAAGTACAGTCAACTCATTTAACAGTAAAGGACTAAAAGCAGAATTGGATGATAGAGGACATGTGGAGAAGGTATAGCTGATTGAATAGTAGTCTCCAAAAAAATATGCCCAAGTCCTAACACTGGCACTAAATGTGACCTTACTTGTAAATGGATCTCTTTGCAGATGTAATTAAATTAAAGATCTCCAAATGAGATCATCCTGGAATTACAGTGGGCTTTCAACCCAGTATCTGGTTTCCTTAAAAAGAAGAGAGAGATTTAAGACACAGACACACAAAGAAGTCCATGTGAAGGCAGAGGTGGACAGAGATTGGAATTGTGCAGCTACAAGTCAAAGAATGCCCAGGATTCCCGGCTGTCACCAGAAATTAGCAAAGAGGCATGGAACAAAGTCCTCTGCAGAGCTTTTAGAAAAAAAAAAAAATCCCTGACCAACACTTTGATTTCAAAAATCTCACTACCAAAACTGTGAAAAAAAATTTCTGTTGTAGTAAGACCCCAAGTTTGTGGTAAGAGGTTACAAATGCACCAGGAAAGAAACACAGGAGTTGAGAGTAAAACTGCAGGGAGAGGACAAAATAGGGAGAGAAACAAAGTATTGTGCAAATGAGATGAGCTGATAGATTATGCCATTATTCACCCTAGAAATATAAGAACTGCTAAAAGTAAATAGGTAGCTTTAGCACTGCCTGCATTTTTTTTTCCCATTTATTTATTTTATTGCATTTTACATTTTGGGGTACATGTGAAGAACATGCAAAATTGTTGCATAGGAACACACGTGGCAGTGTGATTTGCTGCCTTCCTCCCCATCACCTACATATGGCATTTCTCCCCTTGCTATCTCTCCCCAGCTTCCCACCCCCCACCCTCCCTCCCCTATTTCCCCCCAACTGACCCCAGTGTGTAGTGCTCCCCTCCCTGTGTCCATGTGTTCTCATTGTTCAACACCCGCCTATGAGTGAGAACATGCGGTGTTTGATCTTCTGCTCTTCTGTCAGTTTGCTGAGAATGATGGTTTCCAGTTTCATCCATGTCCCTACAAAGGACGCAAACTCATCATTTCTGATGACTGCCTGCATTTTGATGATAAAATAAGACTGTCAGGTGCTAGCGTATAATCTGCTCTTCAGTTTCCATTTCCAAAACAATAGGAAGTATAGCAGAAAGGTTAAGCGTATGGATACTGAAGGCTAACCTGCCTAGTTTCACGTCCTCCTCCATTGCTTAGCTTGTGTTACGTATTTGTGTGTTTCTTTCATCTGCAAAATGGTGATGATGATAAGACGTATCTCAGAGTTTTTGAAAGAACTAGATGCATTAATATATATAAAGTGCTTAAAACAGTATAAGTTCTATATACTTGTTTACTTTTATTATTGAAGTTATTGCTACCATCAAAGTTGTGAATTCTCTAATTTTAACTTAGCAATGTTACAGGTCTAATGCACAGATTCAATTTGGAAGTGAGCAGATTATATCACATTACAAGGAAGATGAAAATGAGAGTAGGAACTCCAAAAAGGAGTTCAGGAGATAATGGGAGAATACAAAATTGAATTGGGGCTCTGTTGAAGATGCTGACTTCCCTGCTCTGCCCTACAAAACAAGATACCAGCTAACATGACACTGAGAAGTGCTTCCAGAAAGAAGCGGGGACAGTCTTGTGCCATATAGCCTCTTCACCAGGTCCACGGATCCCCTTCCACAAAAAACATCCTCTCCTCCTAGACTTTGTCTCTCTGCATCTGTGGTTTGAGATTATATTCATTATTCTTTCTTGTTTAGTTTTCTAATTCCTCCCTTTGTTGAACTCTCATTTTGATCCAGTTTCTTTATCTCCTCATGACTTTGAATTTCTTATTTTTTATTTTCCTTTGCTCGTCATCAATATTGTTTATTTTGTGTTCACTTAGAAACTGAATGGTGATTTTATCCCTTATGCTCTTCAATTGTTCAGAAGTAAATATTTCTCATATATCCACACACACACACACACACACACACATCTTATACTCATGCCTTCACTTACAACTTGTGATGAAAATCTCCTATTTTTTGAAGTATCTTCTTCAATCTTCCCTGATTTCCTAAGTATCTTCTTCCATCCCTGCATTATATAGAAGACCATTCTTACTCCTTGAAACAAGAAATATTTTATCACATTTTATAATACTGCATGGCTTGTGCTTGCCTCAGCAGCACATATGCTAAAATATTGCATGGCTTGATAAATATCCCAAAGGGAGTACCATTTTTCTAGCTGTTTAATCCTTTTGAAAGTGTCAACTACAGTATAATGAAGTGTTAAAGTTAAAAGAGGCCTTTAAAGAAAATCTTTTGAAAGCATTTTGAATAAGTGTAATGGAGTCCAAGTTAATTTTTTAATTAAACATTCATGAAAAAGAAAATGTGGAAGAGCGCAACCTTTTTCACATGAAAATAAGATTTAAATAATTCAAAGTGATGACTAAACATGGGGATTAGATTGTAATGTAGTAGAAAATTTTTAGGTAAATTCTAATTTTTTCTTGTACCAGATATCTCACACAATTTCCACCCATCATCTCTTACCGTAAGATAATATATAGATAATACTATAAACACTTTCGTAAAAATATTGGGCCATGTTCACAGCTTTAACTAACGTTAGTTATATGAGCTAACAGGATCTCTAAGACTCTGATATCTTGTGATGATTTAAATTTTGCATTAAAGCTTTCTCCTCGGTTCTAAATATGACTATAGGACCAGTGCAAGCATGCAGTAAATTGTCACCCAGCTTTTTATTATACTTTAACTTTTCATTATTACCACAGAATATTTGGAATGGGGAAAGAGGATAAGAAAAGAATGGTAATGGGAAAAAACAAAAACCAAGTTGCATTCATTTTTACTTTGTGGTCTAGCGCAGCAATCCTTTTGCCTAGCTGTTGGAGGTGGACAGAGCAAAAACAGTTTTGTTTCACTGGGTTCATATTTATTAAAGTATATAAACTGAACCTTAGAGGAGCTTCTGTTTGAGGTCTGGAGGTATATGTCACATCTGAGTCCCACGGCAAGAGAGCAAGACTACACCACAATTCTCTTGTCCCTGCTGCCATTTTGAGTAGTCTTTTCCACACCTCCCTGAATTTCAAGCTCTTTAGAAAATGGTGCTTGCCATC